>NC_080378.1:43786866-43875944 GCF_014773155.1 Arachis stenosperma | reverse complement strand
GCTTAAGCTCAAAGTTGTTTGCTCCAATGGCAGGGATAGAGATGCTTCTCCCAAGTCGGGAGTAGGTGCAGTAAAGTCACCCACACCTGCCTTGCATTGTTTGCATTGTTGTTGTTTCGGCTGCCATGTCTTCTTCTTCTTTGAAGATTTCTGTTAGGTCCTCTATAGAGAATTGTGCCTTAGCTTCTCTTAGCTTTCGCTTCATGGTCCTTCAGGTTCAGGGTCAGCTTCAACAAGAATGCCTTTGTCTCTGCTCCTGCTCATATGAAAGAGAAGAGAAAAGAAAATGTGGAATCCTCTATGTCACGTATAGAGATTCCTGAAGTGTCAGAGGAAAAGAAAAATAGAAGAAAGAAGGTAGAAGAATTCGAACTTGATGAGATAGAGTTCGAATTGTGCATTAAGAAGGAGTAGTACTCCATAAATAAAAGGATGTGAGAGAGAGGGAAGAGGATTTCGAAATTAAATTAAGAAAATTTTAAAAATATTTTGAAAAATTGATTGATAATTTTCGAAAATTGAAGTTGGAGGAGAAATCAAGTGATTTTGAAAAAGATTTGAAATTAAGTCAAAAGATTTGATTAAAGACTATTTGAAAAAGATGTGGTTGAGAATATATGATTGGTTTTAAAAAAATGTGATTGAGAAGATAATTTGAAACAATTTTAAAAGATATGTTTTGAAAATATTTTAAAAGATTGATTTTGAAAATTAGTAACTTGCCTAACAAAAGATATGATTCAAACATTAAACCTTTCTCAACAGAAAAGGTACAAATTTGAGATGTTCATCAAATCATTAATTGTTAGGAAGTATCTTTGAAAAAGGAAAGAAATTGATTTTGAAAACATTTGATTGAAAGATATGATTGAAAAGATTTGATTTGAAAAAACTTTGAAAACTTGAAAAAATTGATTTTGAAACAAAATCTTCCTCTAGCACCATCCTGGCGTTAAACGCCCAGAATGGTATACATTCTGGCGTTTAACGCCCAAAATGCTACCTCTTTGGGCGTTAAACGCCCAACCAGGTACCCTGGCTGGCGTTTAAACGCCAGTCTGTCTTCTTCACTGGGCATTTTTGAATGCTCAGCTTTCTCTGTATAATTCCTCTGCAGTATGTTCTGAATCTTCAATTCTTTGTATCATTGACTTGAAAGACACAAATTAAAATATTTTTTGGATTTTTAATAATCAAAATGCAACAAGAATCAAATAACAATGCATGCAAGACACCAAACTTAGCAGTTTGTATACTACTGACACTAACAAAATGAAAATGCTCATGAACACATAAGATACTCAAGTCAATAGAATTCAAAGATCAAAACAAAGAAATACATGCATGGATTCGAAAAATATACAAAACATGCATTTGACACCAAACTTAAGATGAGACTCTAGACTCAAACAAGAAATATTTTTTGGATTTTATGATTTTATAATTTTTTTGTGTTTTTTCGAAAATTAAGTGGAAAAAAGATATCAAAATTCTTAATGAGAATTCCAGGAATCAGTACAATGCTAGTCTAAGACTCCGGTCCAGGAATTAGACATGGCTTCACAGCCAGCCAAGCTTTCAAAGAAAGCTTCGGTCTAAACACTAGACATGACCAAAGGTCAGCCAAGCCTTAGCAGATCACTGCTCCAAAAGCAAAATTGATGAAAATCAACAAGCTCTGTGGTGATAAGTTGAAACCTCGGTCCAATGAGATTAGACATGGCTTCTCAGCCAGCCAGACTTCAACAATCATCATGAAACTCTAGAATTCATCTTCAAGAATTTCGAAAAAAAATAAATACCTAATCTAAGCAACAAGATGAACCGTCAGTTGTCCAAACTAGAACAATCCCAGGCATTGTTACCAAAAGCTTGCTCAAAACTTGAACAATCCCCGGCAACGGCGCCAAAAACTTGGTGCTGTTGCCGGAATTTGGTACTGATGTTACCGGACAAAAGCTTGCTCAAAACTTGAACAATCCCCGGCAACGGCGCCAAAAACTTGGTGCGCGAAATTGTGAACAATACTTTTTCACAACTCTCATAATCCCCGGTAATGGCTCAAACGTGGTAGCTCAATACCATGGCATTACACAACTTCGCACAACTAACCAGCAAGTGCACTGGGTCGTCCAAGTAATACCTTACGTGAGTAAGGGTCGATCCCACGGAGATTGTTAGTATTGAAGCAAGCTATGGTCATCTTGTAAATCTTAGTCAGGCAAACTCAAATGTATATGATGATGAATGAAAATAACATAAAGATAAAGATAGTGATACTTATGTAATTCATTGGTAGGAACTTCAGATAAGCGCATGAAGATGCCTTCCCTTCTGTCTCTCTGCTTTTCTACTGCCTTCATCCAATCCTTCTTACTCCTTTCCATGGCAAGCTCATGTAGGGTTTCACTGTTGTCAGCAGCTACCTCCCATCCTCTCAGTGAAAATACGTCCCTGATGCTCCGTCACAGCATAGGCTAATCATCTGTCGGTTCTCGTTCAGGCCGGAATAATATCCATCGATACTTTTGCGTCTGTCACTAACGCCCTAGCCTGCTAGGAGTTTGAAGCACGTCACAGTCATTCAATCATTGAATCCTACTCAGAATACCACAGACAAGGTTAGACCTTCCGGATTCTCTTGAATGCCGCCATCAGTTCTTGCCTATACCACGAAGACTCTGATCTCACGGAATGGTTGGCTCGTTTGTCAGGCGAGCACTCGGTTGTCAGGCGATCAACCATGCATCGTGCAATCAGGAATCCAAGAGATATTCACTAAGCCTCAGATGCTTGTAGAACAAGAGTGGTTGTCAGTCACTTTGTTCATGAGTGAGAATGGTGATGGGCGTCAATCATCACCTTCATCATGTTGAAGAACAAGTGATATCTTGGACAAAGAACAAGTGGAATTGAATGGAAGAACAATAGTAATTGCATTAATACTCGAGGTACAGCAGCGCTCCACACCTTAATCTATGGTGTGTAGAAACTCCACCGTTGAAAATACATAAGAACAAGGTCTAGGCATGGCCGTGAGGCCAGCCTCCCAAAGTGATCAAAAAATCTCAAGAAAAAGGTTCCAAAGATCAGATCATTCTTAATACAATAGTAAAAGGTCCTACTTATAGAAAACTAGTAGCCTAAGGTGTACAGAAATGAGTAAATGACATAAAAATCCACTTCCGGGCCCACTTGGTGTGTGCTTGGGCTGAGCAATGAAGCATGTTTCGTGTAGAGATTCTTCTTGGAGTTAAACGCCAGCTTTGGTGCCAGTTTGGGCGTTTAACTCCCATTTGGGTGCCAGTTCCAGCGTTTAACGCTGGGATTTCTTGAGGTGAATTTGAACGCCGGTTTGGGCCATCAAATCTTGGGCAAAGTATGGACTATCATATATTGCTGGAAAGCCCAGGATGTCTACTTTCCAACGCCGTTGAGAGCGCGCCAATTCGGCTTCTGTAGCTCCAGAAAATCCACTTCGAGTGCAGGGAGGTCAGAATCCAACAGCATCTGCAGTCCTTTTTGGTCTCTGAATCAGATTTTTGCTCAGGTCCCTCAATTTCAGCCAGAAAATACCTGAAATCACAGAAAAACACACAAACTCATAGTGAAGTCCAGAAAAGTGAATTTTAACTAAAAACTAATAAAAATATACTAAAAACTAACTAGATCATACCAAAAACATACTAAAAATAATGCCAAAAAGTGTATAAATTATCCGCTCATCACAACACCAAACTTAAATTGTTGCTTGTCCCCAAGCAACTGAAGATCAAATAAGATAAAAAGAAGAGAATATGCAATGAACTCCAAAAACATCTATGAAGATCAGTATTAATTAGATGAGCGGGGCTTTTAGCTTTTTGCCTCAGAATAGTCTTGGCATCTCACTCTATCCTTTGAAATCCAGAATGATTGGCTTCTTTAGGAACTCAGAATCCAGATAGTGTTATTGATTCTCCTAGTTAAGTATGATGATTCTTGAACACAGCTACTTATTGAGTCTTGGCCGTGGCCCAAAGCACTCTGTCTTCCAGTATTACCACCGGATACATACATGCCACAGACACATAATTGGGTGAACCTTTTCAGATTGTGACTCAGCTTTGCTAAAGTCCCCAATTAGAGGTGTCCAGGGTTCTTAAGCACACTCTTATTGCCTTGGATCACAACTTTATTCTTTTTTTTTCTTTCTTTTTTTTTTCTTTCGGTTTTTTTTTTTCATTTGCTTCCTTCTCTTTTTTTTGTATTCACTGCTTTTTCTTGCTTCAAGAATCATTTTTAATGATTTTTCAGATCCTCAGTAACATGTCTCCTTTTTCATCATTCTTTCAAGAGCCAACATTCATGAACCACAAATTCAAAAGACATATGCACTGTTTAAGCATACATTCAGAGAACAAGAGTATTGCCACCACATCAATATAATTAAACTGTTATAAAATTTAAAATTCATGCAATTCTTTTTCTTTTTCAATTTAAGCACGTTTTTATTCAAGAAAGGTGATGGATTCATAGGACATTCATAACTTTAAGGCATAGACACTAAGACACTAATGATCACAAGACACAAACATGGATAAACATAAGCAAAAAAAATCGAAAAAAAACAGAAGAACAAATAACAAGGAAATCAAAGAACGGGTCCACCTTAATGATGGCGGCTCTTTCTTGCTCTTGAAGATCCTATGGAGTGCTTAAGCTCCTCAATGTCTCTTCCTTGTCTTTGTTGCTCCTCCCTCATGATTCTTTGGTCTTCTCTAATTTCATGAAGGATGATGGAGTGTTCTTGATGCTCCACCCTTAGTTGTCCCATGTTGGAACTCAATTCTCCTAGGGAGGTGTTTAGTTGCTCCCAATAGTTTTGTGGAGGAAAGTGCATCCCTTGAGGTATCTCAGGGATCTCTTGATGAGAGGGGTCTCTTGTGTACTCCATCCTTTTCTTGGTGATGGGCTTTTCCTCATCAATGGGGGTATCTCCTTCTATGTCAACTCCAACTGAATAACAGAGGTGACAAATGAGGTGAGGAAAGGCTAACCTTGCTAAGGTAGAGGACTTATCCGCCACCTTGTAGAGTTCTTGGGCTATGACCTCATGAACTTCCACTTCTTCTCCAATCATGATGCTATGGATCATGATAGCCCAGTCTATGGTAACTTCGGACCGGTTGCTAGTGGGGATAATTGAGCGTTGTATGAACTCTAACCATCCTCTAGCCACGGGCTTGAGGTCATGCCTTCTCAATTGAACCGGCTTTCCTCTTGAATCTTGCTTACATTGTGCGCCCTCTTCACATATGATTGTGAGGACTTGGTCCAACCTTTGATCAAAGTTGACCCTTCTTGTATAAGGATGCTCATCTCCTTGCATCATAGGCAAGTTGAACGCCACCCTCACACTCTCTGGACTAAAATCCAAGTATTTCCCCCGAACCATAGTGAGATAATTCTTTGGATTCGGGTTCACACTTTGGTCATGGTTCTTGGTGATCCATGCATTTGCATAGAACTCTTGAACCATCAAGATTCCGACTTGTTGAATGGGGTTGGTAAGTACTTCCCAACCTCTTCTTCGGATCTCATGGCGGATCTCTGGATATTCACCCTTTTTGAGTGAAAAGGGGACTTCGGGGATCACCTTCTTCAAGGCCACAACTTCATAGAAGTGGACTTGATGCACCCTTGAGATGAACCTATCCATCTCCCATGACTCGGAGGTGGAAGCTTTTGCCTTCCCTTTCCTCTTTTTAGAGGTTTCTCCGGCCTTGGATGCCATAAATGGTTATGGAAAAACAAAAAGCAATGCTTTTACCATACCAAACTTAAAATGTTTGCTCGTCCTCGAGCAAAAGAAGAAAGAAGAGAGTAGAAGAAGAAGAAATGAAGAAGAGGGAGATGGTGGTGTGTTCGGCCAAAGAGGGAGAGAAGTGGTGTTTAGGTTGTGTGAAAATGAAGGGTTGAAGAAGGGTATATATAAGAGTGAGGGGGGTAATGGTTCGGCCATTATGGGCGGGTTTGGGAGGGAAAGTGGTTTGAATTTGAAGGGTGAGGTTGGTGGGGTTTTATGAAGGATGGATGTGAGTGGTGAAGAGAAAGATGGGATTTGATAATTGAAGGGTTTTTGGGGAAGAGGTGTTGAGGTGATTGGTGAATGGGGGAAGAAGAGAGAGAGTGATGGTGGGGTCCTGTGGGGTCCACAGATCCTATGGTGTCAAGGAAAAGTCATCCCTGCACCAAATGGCATCAAAATTCACGTTTTGAGCCATTTCTGGCGTTAAACACCGGGCTGGTGCCCATTCCTGGCGTTTAACGCCAGGTTCTAGCCCTTTTCTGGCGTTTAACACCAGTCTGGTGCCCCTTTCTGGCGTTAAACGCCCAGAATGGTGCCAGACTGGGCGTTAAACGCCCAACTGCTAGGCTTACTGGCGTTTAAACGCCAGCAGCATCTTCCTCCAGGGTGTGCTGTTTTTCTTCCTGTTTTTCATTCTGTTTTTGCTTTTTTCATTGTTTTTGTGTCTTCTTATGATCATCAACCTACAAAAAAGATAAAATAACAAAAGAAAATAGTTAACTATAAAACATTGGGTTGCCTCCCAACAAGCGCTTCTTTAATGTCAATAGCTTGACAGAGGACTCTCATGGAGCCTCAGAAATACTCAGAACCGTGTTGGAACCTCCTCAACACCAAACTTAGAGTTTGATTGTGGGGGTTCAACACCAAACTTAGAGTTTGGTTGTGGCCTCCCAACACCAAACTTAGAGTTTGACTGTGAGGGGTCTGCTTGGCTCTGTTTTGAGAGAAGCTCTTCATGCTTCCTCTTCATGATGATAGAGGGATGTCCTTGGGCCTTAAACACCAAGGATTCTTCATTCACTTGAATGATCAACTCTCCTCTATCAACATCTATCACAGCCCTTGCTGTGGCTAGGAAGGGTCTGCCAAGGATGATGGATTCATCCATGCACTCCCCAGTCTTTAGGACTACGAAATCAGTAGGGATGTAATGGTCTTCAACTTTTACCAGAACATCCTCTACAAGTCCATAGGCTTGTTTTCTTGAGTTGTCTGCCATCTCTAGTGAGATTTTTGCAGCTTGCACCTCAGAGATCCCTAATTTCTCCATTACAGAGAGGGGCATGAGGTTTACACTTGACCCTAAGTCACACAAGGCCTTCTTGATGGTCATGGTGCCTATGGTACAAGGTATAGAAAACTTTTCCCGGATCCTGCCTCTTCTGAGGCAGTTTCTGCCTAGACAAGTCATCCAGTTCTTTGGTGAGCAAGGGAAGTTCATCTTCCCAAGTCTCATTTCCAAATAACTTGTCATTTAGCTTCATGATTGCTCCAAGGTATTTAGCAACTTGCTCTTCATTGACATGCTCATCCTCTTCAGAGGAAGAATACTCATCAGAGCTCATAAAAGGCAGAAGTAAGTCCAATGGAATCTCTATGGTCTCATTTTGAGACTCGGATTCCCATGGTTCCTCATTGGGGAACTCAGAGGGGATTGGTGCACGCCCATTGAGGTCTTCCTCAGTGGCGTCCACCTCCTCTCTTTCCTCTCCATATTCGGCCATGTTTATGGCCTTGCACTCTCCTTTTGGATTTTCTTCTGTATTACTTGGGAGAGTACTAGGAGGGAGTTCAGTAACTTTCTTGCTCAGCTGACCCACTTGTCCTTCCAAATTTCTGATGGAGGACCTTGTTTCATTCATGAAACTTTGAGTGGTCTTTATTAGATCAGAGACCATTGTTGCTAAGTCAGAAGTACTCTGCTTAGAACTCTCTGTCTGTTGCTGAGAAGATGATGGAAAAGGTTTGTTATTGCCAAGCCTGTTTCTTCCACCATTATTATTGAAACCTTGTTGAGGTCTCTCTTGATTCTTCCATGAGAGATTTGGATGATTTCTCCATGAAGAATTATAGGTGTTTCCATAAGGTTCTCCTAGGTAGTTCACCTCTTCCATTGAAGGATTCTCAGGATCATAAGCTTCTTCCTCAGATGAAGCTTCCTTAGCACTGCCAGGTGCATTTTGCATTCCAGACAGACTTTGAGAAATCAAATTGACTTGTTGAGTCAATATCTTGTTCTGAGCCAGTATGGCATTCAGAGTGTCAATCTCAAGAACTCCTTTCTTCTGACTAGTCCCATTGTTCACAGGATTCCTTTCAGAAGTGTACATGAATTGGTTATTTGCAACCATTTCAATTAGCTCTTGAGCCTCTGCAGGCGTCTTCTTCAGATGAAGAGATCCTCCAGCAGAGCTATCCAAAGACATCTTGGATAGTTCAGAGAGACCATCATAGAAAATGCCTATGATGCTCCATTCAGAAAGCATGTCTGAGGGACATCTTCTGATTAATTGTTTGTATCTTTCCCAAACTTCATAGAGGGATTCTCCATCCTTCTGTCTGAAGGTTTGGACTTCCACTCTAAGCTTACTCCATCTTTGAGGTGGAAAGAACTTTGCCAAGAAGGCATTGACTAGCTTTTCCCAAGAGTCCAGGCTTTCTTTAGGTTGAGAATCCAACCATATTCTAGCTTTGTCTCTTACAGCAAAAGGGAATAGCATCAGTCTATAGACCTCAGGGTCAACCCCATTAGTCTTGACTGTGTCACAGATTTGCAAGAATTCAGCTAAAAACTGATGAGGATCTTCCATTGGAAGTCCATGGAACTTGCAATTCTGTTGCATTAGAGAAACTAATTGAGGCTTAAGCTCAAAGTTGTTTGCTCCAATGGCAGGGATAGAGATGCTTCTCCCATAGAAATCAGGAGTAGGTGCAGTGAAGTCACCCAGCACCTTCCTTGCATTGTTGGCATTGTTGTTGTTTTCGGCTGCCATGGGTTCTTCTTCCTTGAAGAATTCGGTCAGGTCCTCAACAGAGAGTTGTGCTTTAGCTTCTCTTAGCTTTCGCTTCAAGGTTCTCTCAGGTTCAGGGTCAGCTTCAACAAGAATGCCTTTGTCTCTGCTCCTGCTCATATGAAAGAGAAGAGAAAAAGAAAAATGTGGAATCCTCTATGTCACAGTATAGAGATTCCTTGAAGTGTCAGAGGAAAAGAAAAATAGAAGAAAGAAGGTAGAAGAATTCGAACTTGATGAGATAGAGTTCGAATTGTGCATTAAGAAGGAGTAGTACTCCATAAATAAAAGGATGTGAGAGAGAGGGAAGAGGATTTTCGAAAATTAAATTAAGAAAATTTTAAAAAATATTTTGAAAAATTGATTGATAATTTTCGAAAATTGAAGTTGGAGGAGAAATCAAGTGATTTTTGAAAAAGATTTGAAATTAGAAGTCAAAAAGATTTGATTAAAGACTATTTTGAAAAAGATGTGGTTGAGAATATATGATTGGTTTAAAAAAAATGTGATTGAGAAGATATGATTTGAAAACAATTTTAAAAGATATGTTTTGAAAATTATTTTAAAAGATTTGATTTTGAAAATTAGTAACTTGCCTAACAAGAAAAGATATGATTCAAACATTAAACCTTTCTCAACAGAAAAGGTAACAAATTTGAGATGTTCAATCAAATCATTAATTGTTAGGAAGTATCTTTGAAAAAGGAAAGAAATTGATTTTGAAAACATTTGATTGAAAAGATATGATTTGAAAAAGATTTGATTTGAAAAAAACTTTGAAAACTTGAAAAAAATTGATTTTGAAAACAAAATCTTCCTCCTAGCACCATCCTGGCGTTAAACGCCCAGAATGGTATACATTCTGGCGTTTAACGCCCAAAATGCTACCTCTTTGGGCGTTAAACGCCCAACCAGGTACCCTGGCTGGCGTTTAAACGCCAGTCTGTCTTCTTCACTGGGCATTTTTGAATGCTCAGCTTTCTCTGTATAATTCCTCTGCAGTATGTTCTGAATCTTCAATTCTTTGTATCATTGACTTGAAAAGACACAAATTAAAAATATTTTTTGGATTTTTATTAATCAAAATGCAACAAGAATCAAATAACAATGCATGCAAGACACCAAACTTAGCAGTTTGTATACTACTGACACTAACAAAATGAAAATGCTCATGAGACACATAAGATACTCAAGTCAATAGAATTCAAAGATCAAAACAAAGAAATACATGCATGGATTCGAAAAATATAACAAAAACATGCATTTGACACCAAACTTAAGATGAGACTCTAGACTCAAACAAGAAATATTTTTTTGGATTTTATGATTTTATAATTTTTTTGTGTTTTTCGAAAATTAAGTGGAAAAAAGATATCAAAATTCTTAATGAGAATTCCAGGAATCAGTACAATGCTAGTCTAAGACTCCGGTCCAGGAATTAGACATGGCTTCACAGCCAGCCAAGCTTTCAAAGAAAGCTTCGGTCCAAAACACTAGACATGACCAAAGGTCAGCCAAGCCTTAGCAGATCACTGCTCCAAAAGCAAAATTGATGAAAATCAACAAGCTCTTGTGGTGATAAGTTGAAACCTTGGTCCAATGAGATTAGACATGGCTTCTCAGCCAGCCAGACTTCAACAAATCATCATGAAACTCTAGAATTCATCTTCAAGAATTTCGAAAAAAAATAAATACCTAATCTAAGCAACAAGATGAACCGTCAGTTGTCCAAACTAGAACAATCCCAGGCATTGTTACCAAAAGCTTGCTCAAAACTTGAACAATCCCCGGCAACGGCGCCAAAAACTTGGTGCTGTTGCCGGAATTTGGTACTGATGTTACCGGACAAAAAGCTTGCTCAAAACTTGAACAATCCCCGGCAACGGCGCCAAAAACTTGGTGCGCGAAATTGTGAACAATACTTTTTCACAACTCTCATAATCCCCGGTAATGGCTCCACAAACGTGGTAGCTCAATACCATGGCATTACACAACTTCGCACAACTAACCAGCAAGTGCACTGGGTCGTCCAAGTAATACCTTACGTGAGTAAGGGTCGATCCCACGGAGATTGTTAGTATTGAAGCAAGCTATGGTCATCTTGTAAATCTTAGTCAGGCAAACTCAAATGTATATGATGATGAATGAAAATAACATAAAAGATAAAGATAGTGATACTTACGTAATTCATTGGTAGGAACTTCAGATAAGCGCATGAAGATGCCTTCCCTTCTGTCTCTCTGCTTTCCTACTGCCTTCATCCAATCCTTCTTACTCCTTTCCATGGCAAGCTCATGTAGGGTTTCACTGTTGTCAGCAGCTACCTCCCATCCTCTCAGTGAAAATACGTCCCTGATGCTCTGTCACAGCATAGGCTAATCATCTGTCGGTTCTCGTTCAGGCCGGAATAATATCCATCGATACTTTTGCGTCTGTCACTAACGCCCTAGCCTGCTAGGAGTTTGAAGCACGTCACAGTCATTCAATCATTGAATCCTACTCAGAATACCACAGACAAGGTTAGACCTTCCGGATTCTCTTGAATGCCGCCATCAGTTCTTGCCTATACCACGAAGACTCTGATCTCACGGAATGGTTGGCTCGTTTGTCAGGCGAGCACTCGGTTGTCAGGCGATCAACCATGCATCGTGCAATCAGGAATCCAAGAGATATTCACTAAGCCTCAGATGCTTGTAGAACAAGAGTGGTTGTCAGTCACTTTGTTCATGAGTGAGAATGGTGATGGGCGTCAATCATCACCTTCATCATGTTGAAGAACAAGTGATATCTTGGACAAAGAACAAGCGGAATTGAATGGAAGAACAATAGTAATTGCATTAATACTCGAGGTACAGCAGAGCTCCACACCTTAATCTATGGTGTGTAGAAACTCCACCGTTGAAAATACATAAGAACAAGGTCTAGGCATGGCCGTGAGGCCAGCCTCCCAAAGTGATCAAAAGATCTCAAGAAAAAGGTTCCAAAGATCAGATCATTCTTAATACAATAGTAAAAGGTCCTACTTATAGAAAACTAGTAGCCTAAGGTGTACAGAAATGAGTAAATGACATAAAAATCCACTTCCGGGCCCACTTGGTGTGTGCTTGGGCTGAGCAATGAAGCATTTTCGTGTAGAGACTCTTCTTGGAGTTAAACGCCAGCTTTGGTGCCAGTTTGGGCGTTTAACTCCCATTTGGGTGCCAGTTCCAGCGTTTAACGCTGGGATTTCTTGAGGTGACTTTGAACGCCGGTTTGGGCCATCAAATCTTGAGCAAAGTATGGACTATCATATATTGCTGGAAAGCCCAGGATGTCTACTTTCCCACGCCGTAGAGAGCGCGCCAATTGGGCTTCTGTAGCTCCAGAAAATCTACTTCGAGTGCAGGGAGGTCAGAATCCAACAGCATCTGCAGTCCTTTTTGGTCTCTGAATCAGATTTTTGCTCAGGTCCCTCAATTTCAGCCAGAAAATACCTGAAATCACAGAAAAACACACAAACTCATAGTGAAGTCCAGAAAAGTGAATTTTAACTAAAAACTAGTAAAAATATACTAAAAACTAACTAGATCATACCAAAAACATACTAAAAACAATGCCAAAAAGTGTATAAATTATCCGCTCATCAGTGGACCCGTTCTTTAATTTCCTTGTTCTTTATTTCCCTGTTTTTCGAAAAATCATGCTTATGTTTATCTATGTTTGTGTCTTGTGATCATTAGTGTCTTAGTGTCTATGCCTTAAAGTTATGAATGTCCTATGAATCCATCACCTTTCTTGAATAAAAAAATGTTCTTAATTGAAAAAGAGAAGAATTGCATGAATTTTAAATTTTATAACAGATTAATTATTTTGATGTGGTGGCAACACTTTTATTTTTTGAATGTATGCTTAAACAGTGCATATGTCTTTTGAATTTGTGAATCATGAATGTTGGCTCTTGAAAGAATGATGAAAAAGGAGACATGTTACTGAGTATCTGAAAAATCATAAAAATGATTCTTGAAGCAAGAAAAAGCAGTGAATACAAAAAAAAAAACGAAAGAAAGAGAAAAAGAAAGAAAAAGAAAGAAATAAAGTTGTGATCCAAGGCAAAAAGAGTGTTCTTAAGAACCCTGGACACCTCTAATTGGGGACTCTAGCAAAGCTGAGTCACAATCTGAAAAGGTTCACCCAATTATGTGTCTGTGGCATGTATGTATCCGGTGGTAATACTGGAAGACTAAGTGCTTTGGGCCACGGCCAAGACTCATAAAGTAGCTGTGTTCAAGAATCATCATACTTAACTAGGAGAATCAATAACACTATCTGGATTCTGAGTTCCTATAGAAGCCAATCATTCTGAATTTCAAAGGATAGAGTGAGATGCCAAAACTGTTCAGAGGCAAAAAGCTAAAAGCCCCGCTCATCTAATTAATACTGATCTTCATAGATGTTTTTGGAGTTCATTGCATATTCTCTTCTCTTTATCTTATTTGATTTTCAGTTGCTTGGGGACAAGCAACAATTTAAGTTTGAGCGGATAATTTATACGCTTTTTGGCATTGTTTTTAGTATGTTTTTAGTATGTTTTAGTTACTTTTTAGTATATTTTTATTAGTTTTTAATTAAAATTCAATTTTCTGGACTTTACTATGAGTTTGTGTGTTTTTTTGTGATTTCAGGTATTTTCTGGCTGAAATTGAGGGACCTGAGCAAAAATCTGATTCAGAGACTGAAGTGGATTTTCTGGAGCTACAGAAGCTCAATTGGCGCGCTCTCAACGGCGTTGGAAAGTAGACATCCTGGGCTTTCCAGCAATGTATAATAGTCCATACTTTGCCCGAGATTTGATGGCCCAAACCGGCGTTCCAAATCAGCTCAAGAATGCCCGGCGTTAAACGTCGGAACTGGCACAAGAATGGGATTTAAACGCCCAAACTGGCACAAAAGCTGGCGTTAAACTCCAAGAAGAGTCTCTACACGAAAATGCTTCAATGCTCAGCCCAAGCACACACCAAGTGGGCCCGGAAGTAGATTTTTTTGTCATTTACTCATTTCTGTAAACCTTAGGCTACTAGTTCTCTATAAGTAGGACCTTTTGCTATTGTATTTTCATCTTTTGATCGTTGGAATCTTTTGATCACTTTAGATCTCTAGATCATCTTTGGACGTCTAGTTCTTAGATCATTTGGGGGCTGGTCTCATGGCCATGCCTAAACCTTGTTCTTATGTATTTTCAACGGTGGAGTTTCTACACACCATAGATTAAGGTGTGGAGCTCTGCTGTACCTCGAGTATTAATGCAATTACTATTGTTCTTCTATTCAATTCATCTTGTTCTTGTTCTAAGATATTCATTCGCACTCAAGAACTTGATGAATGTGATGATTATGTGACGCTCATCATCATTCTCACTTATGAACGCGTGCCTGACAACCACTCCCGTTCTACAAGCAAACAAGGCTTGAATGTTTATCTCTTGGATTCTTTAATCGGAATCTTCGTGGTATAAGCTAGAATTGATGGTATAAGCTAGAATTGAATGACTGTGACGAGCTTCAAACTCCTGAAGGCTGGGCGTTAGTGACAGACGCAAAAGAATCAATGGATTCTACTCCAACCTGATTGAGAACCGACAGATGAATAGCCGTGCCGTGACAGGGTGCGTTGAACATTTTCACTGAGAGGACGGGATTGTAGCCACTGACAACGGTGATGCCCAACATACAGCTTGCCATGGAAAGGAGTAAGAAGGATTGGATGAAGACAGTAGGAAAGCAGAGAGACGGAAGGGACAAAGCATCTCCATTCGCTTATCTGAAGTTCTCACCAATGAATTACATAAGTATCTCTATCTTTATCTTTATGTTTTATTCATATATCATCCATAACCATTTGAATCTGCCTGACTAAGATTTACAAGGTGACAATAGCTTGCTTCATACCAACAATCTCCGTGGGATCGACCCTTACTCGCGTAAGGTTTATTACTTGGACGACCCAGTGCACTTGCTGGTTAGTTGTGCGAAGTTGTGATAAAGAGTTGAGATTGCAATGAGCGTACCATGTTGATGGCGCCATTGATGATCACAATTTCGTGCACCAACTTAGTCAAAAATTTTTAAAATAAGTTGTTACTTGTTAGTCAAGTCAAGATTTCAATTTTAAAAATTTTATCTTTTCAAAACTTTTTCAAAAATAAAATCTTTTTCATTTTTCTTTTATGTTTTCGAAAATTTTCTTTAAAATTGATTTTCAAAATCCTTTTCTTATCTTTCTTTCAAAATTTCGAAAACTTTGCTAACAATTAATGTGATTGATTCAAAAATTTGAAGTTTGTTACTTTCTTGTTAAGAAAGGTTCAAACTTTAAATTCTAGAATCATATCTTTTAGTTTCTTGTTAGTCAAGTAATCAATTTTAATTTTAAAAAATTAGATCTTTTTCAAAACAAATCTCAATCATATCTTTTTCAAAAATTTAATTTCAAAATCTTTTCTAACTTCTTATCTTTTCAAAATTGATTTTCAAATCTTTTTTAACTAACTAATTGACTTTTTGTTTGTTTCTTATCTTTTTCAAAACCACCTAACTACTTTCCTCTCTCTAATTTTCGAAAATCACCATCCTCTTTTTCAAAATTCTTTTATTAAACTAATTGTTTCAAATTTTAATTTTAATTTTATTTCTTTTCTTAATTTTCGAAAATCACTAACCCTTTTTCAAAATTAATTTTCGAAATTCTCTCTCTGATCTCTTTCTACTTATTTATTTATTTACTAACACTTTTCTTCTACTCAAGAATTCGAACCCACTCTTCCCCCCTGTGTTTGGATTCTTACCTTCTTCTATTCTTTTTTTCTTCTACTAACATAAAGGAATCTCTATACTGTGACATAGAGGATTCCTCTTCCTTTTCGGTTCTCTTCTTCTTCATATGAGCAGGAGCAGGGACAAGAACATTCTTGTTGAAGCAGATCCGGAACCTGAAAGGTGTAACATTCCATCCAACAAAATTACCTTGCTTAAGTCAGGGTATTTCTACTAGAAAGAACATTACGTAACCTTCTCTAGTATTAACTACTTAATTATCAAGCCTTTGTATCGAGTTTGCGTTTCAGTTTTAAGAAAATGCCAAAAATTTTGTTTTTATTCATTAAAGTCATAATTAAAACATTTACAAGTAATAATAATCACATAATTACTATTGATAATAATTCTTATACAAAAGAAACCAAATAAAACTCAAATACAATATGCCAAACCTACCCCTCTATATGAAATAAAATCTCAAAGGACAACAGTGAGGGGACTCTATGAAAGCAATTAAAACCATAAAGAAAACCTACTAATCGCTCGCAGCTTCAAATTGCGTCTTCAAACCTGTGTCACTGAAAGGGTGAAAAAATTGGGGGTGAGAACTGATGTGTGGAAAACGATCCAACACAAAACTCACCGGCAAGTGTACCGGGTCGCATCAAGTAATAATAACTCACATGAGTGAGGTCGATCCCACAGGGATTGAAGGATTGAGCAATTTTAGTTTAGTGGGTGGTTTAGTCAAGCGAATCAATTGTTGGTTGAGTGATTTGTGTTTAACAAGAAGTAAATGACAGTAAATGTAAAGGGGGAAGGGAAATGTGCAGTAAATTGAGAAGCAGGAAAGTAAAATTGCAGAAACTTAAAGAACAAGAAAATAAATGACTGAAACTTAAAGTGCAAGAAACTTAAATTGCAGTAACTTAAATGGCAAGAAAGATAAATGGCTTGAATATAAAAGGGGTTTGAGGACTGGGATTGCAGAATCTAAATCAAGAGAAAGTAAATAGCAACAATTAAGAGAGCAAAAATTGAATCAGAAGCAATAAGCATTCAAACAGAAAGGAAATAAAATGCAGCAAGGTTCACAGAAGAACCCAAAGTGAATTTTGATCTCAGGACTCAAGGGCTTAGGTAGCAGAGCCTAAAACTCAATTTCCTTCCCAGATCTGAGTTATCCAAGCAATTGACAGAAAATTTAAAGAAGAAGCAATAAAAGAACAGAATTGAAATTGAATTATGCAGAAAACAATTTGAAAAGAGTTTGAATGGGAATTGGGACAGAATTTCCCCAATTTCACACACCCAAAACTCAGAAACACAAGAGTAGAATTGCCCAAGTAAGAATGAGGAAGGAGATCAGTCAATTCTCCCTTAATCCTCTTAGTGCTCGGCCAATTCTCTCAAGAACAATTGCAAGAGAGTCAAAGCTCCAAAGGAAGGTGAAAGTAAAAATTCAAAAGCCAAGGTGAAAGTAAAAATTCAAAAGTGAGCATAAAGGTCCTAATTACATCAAACTAACTCCTATTTATACACTTTCTATTCTTGGATTGTGGGATTTGGATGGGCTTTTGATTTGGTGAAGAAATGAATTAAAATGGGATTTTAGTTTGAATTTTCGGCCCATGAAAATTCACTCCCAGGAGGCTGCCCTGCCCTTGTGGAGGGCAGGGCAGAAAATTGAAGCTTGGTGCGTGGATTTGGTGCGGCCATGTGCGAGTTGGTGCGGCTAAGGTTGCGCGCGATGCGCGTTGGTGCGTGGGACGCTGCCCTGCCCGCGCCAAGGGCAGGGCAGGAAAGGTTTGATGCGCCAGGGACGTTGGTGCACGCGGTTGGTGCTGCCAGGAACAAAACTTGGTGCGCCACTTCAAATGCTGCCCTGCCCGCGCCAAGGGCAGGGCAATGTTCCTTTGTTCACGTCTCGAGTTCGAACCTGGGCGGATACACACGCTTCATTAATTTTCTTAATTTCTTGGCACGGCAATGGGTCTTAGAGCTTGGCTTCCTCATGGTTCTTTGTTCGAACCTTGTGGCATGCATGGGTGATGTTTTTTTGTTGAATTTCTTCCTTGGAGAGCCCGATTCTGCCCTCCACAAGGGCAGGGCAATGTTCTTTTTCTCTTGGTTTCAAGGCACATTTTGTGCTCTGCCCTTGGAGTGGGCAGGGCAGAATTGCCTTCCTTTGCTTGGTCACCTAATGTTGCTCTCCTAGAGGGCATTCTGCCCTTGTGGAGGGCAATGTTGCTTCCCCCATTGTATGCAGCACGCTTCTCTCCTCTTTGGCCACGCTTTCCTTTTCTTGTGCTACGCTTCTTATGCCACGCTTTTCCTTTTCTTTTCTTTTCTTCACCTATAATAAACCAAACAACCACTCAAAGTATCACTAAATTCAAGAGGCTTATAAATCAATTAAAATTCAATTAAAATGAGCTCAAACCTTATGGATTAACATTAATTTCATGGTGGTTGCTTGATTTAGAGAAGTTATGCATTTTCACTCCAAATCACTTACTTAGGATACAAGAAAGTGCATAAATGCTAACAAAACAAGTGAAATTAGCTTGAAAAATGGGTATATGATGACTTGTCATCACAACACCAAACTTAAACCTTGCTTGTCCCCAAGCAAGCATCAAAACTAAGAGTAAATGAAATGAATAAGAAAAGAATACACATCCTTATTATGCAGATAGCAGAACTTCAATCTATGGGGCATTTATGCAGACAATGACAACTCAATTATTGTTGCTGTTACATAATGCATATCTTTCTTCAAAGGCTTGCTAAACTTGCTGTTAGATGACTCACTTTTTTGATTCCACCCTTGCTAACTTTTCTTGGCTTACAATGCTTATCAATCTTATTATTCTTTAAGAGGTTTGGTGTTAAATGTTGCAGCATAGCCTTTGGCTTTATTTTCTTTTCTTTTTGCTCAACATCTTTCCACCACAGACACATGGCTCACTAATTCTTCCTAGGATCATTGATGCCCAGCATCTCTTTGGATCACTAAGTGCTTTGTATCTAAGTTGCTCTTTATTGTGGATTTTCAATTGGTCATCCCAAATCAATTGATCTAAGTGACCGGGTTTTAAAATACCCCTTAGAATTTACTCATCCAAGCAGATCTTAGTACAAGAACACCACAGGCATATGTCCTAGGGTCCAAGCTATTGGTGTCCAACCTTTATTCTTTGTTTTTCTTGCCATTTTGGCTTTTTCTTTCTTTTTTTTTCTTTCTGTTTTTGTTACCAAGGATTGTTTCATTCTTGATAAGAGTCTTTGTAATAGCAAGCTAACTCACAATTGAATGAGAATGATATTATGCAACACTTATTTCATGAGTTATGCATTTAATCAAACACATGTACCACCACCAACTTCCATTCATACTTATGCAACATTGGATATTTTACTTTTCAATTCAAACCAAACTCTTTTATTTAAGCATATGGGAAACAAAACAATTGTCAAGCTAAGTGGTGGATAACAAGCATTATGCAGACTTAGCATTTTGACAAGCAGTTTCACTTGCAGCAAGATAAACATTTTAGCAAGATAGACAATGGCTTCCATATTCAAAACATTTCACAGCAGCAAGGATTAAGTTTAGATACAACCTTTGAAGTTGCAGCCCATTGATTTTTCTTCCTGTTGTGTTCTCTTTGAGTTAAGATACATAATGTCTTCAATTGTTGACTCATGTTCTGCATAATCCTCAAAGTTGCTTGCTTCTCAAGCCTTTAGTTATATGGTTAGTAAGCATATACTGAGTATGGCTCTTGGATTTGTTTTGGTGTGTGAACACCAAACTTAATTGTTTTGCCACTGTCTCAGATGCAAAAAGTTAACCATATTTGAAACCATGCATCCTTGCTAAAGGTTAATGAAATTAAAACTAGAAAATAATTCAACAGTTGAATAATGTGTTTGATTGCTTGAAGCTAGAATCATGCAAGAGGTGAGAATGTGTTTTTAAATGATATTTTTGGTGGAACACCAAACTTAGAGGTTTTCATTCTCCCTCAAATTGTTTTGGTGTGCAACACCAAACTTAGCTCCTTGCAATCCTTACCAATTATTCAACATTTTTATTAAAAAAACTATGAAAGAAAGGCTACCTCAGGTTGGGTTGCCTCCCAACAAGCGCTCTTTTATTGTCACTAGCTTGACATCTTCTGTTTTTGCTTCAAGGAGGGTTGAGGCTCTGGACTTCTGTTTCTTTGTTCCATTGCCCCCCTAGGTATAGTTTTGCTCTATGACCATTTGCTGTAAACCGATTCTTTGTTGCTTCATCTAGCAATTCAATACTCCCATAAGGAAAAACCTTAGTCACCAAGTATGGACCAGTCCACTTAGACTTAAGCTTGCCAGGGAATACCTTGAGCCGTGAGTTATACAAGAGAACTTGTTGTCCAGGTTTGAACTCTTTCTTCAAAATCTTCCTGTCATGCCATCTCTTAGCTTTTTCCTTGTATATCTTGGTACTTTTATAGGCTTCTAGCCTAAACTCATCTAGCTCATTCAGTTGCAACAATCTTTTCTCTCCTGCTGCTTCAGAATCTAGATTTAGGAGTTTGGTGGCCCAAAAGGCTTTGTGCTCAAGCTCTACAGGGAGATGACAAGACTTGCCATATAGCAATTGAAACGGGGACTTCCCAATAGGAGTTTTGAAAGCTGTTCGGTATGCCCAAAGTGCATCTTCCAACTTCCTAGCCCAATCCTTTCTTGTGCTACCAACTGTCTTTTCTAGGATCTTCTTCAATTCCCTGTTTGCTAATTCTGCCTGCCTATTAGTTTGGGGATGATATGGTGTGGCTACCTTATGAATAACTCCATATTTGTGGAGAAGTTTCTCCATTTGTCTATTACAAAAATGGCCACCATCATCACTGATGAGACCCTTGGGCACTCCATATCTAGTAAAGATGTGCTTCTTTAGGAATTGAAGGACAATTTGTGCATCACAGGTGGTTGTGGCTATGGCTTCCACCCATTTTGAAACATACTCCACTGCTACTAAGATATATCTGAATGAATAAGAGGGAGGGAAGGGTCCCATGAAATCAATGCCCCATAAATCGAACAATTCTACTTCCAAAATGAAGTTCTGTGGCATCTCGTTCCTTCTTGTTAACCCTCCTGCTCTTTGGCATTCATTACATTGGTGGACAAATTCCCTGGCATCTTTGAAAATGGTTGGCCAATAGAACCCACTTTGTAGTATCTTTGCTGCTGTTCTCTCTGGACCAAAGTGTCCGCCGTACGCAGAGCCATGGCAATGCCATAATATATCTTGCATTTCACTCTCAGGGACACATCTTCTAATTATTCCATCAGAACATCTTTTGAACAAGTAAGGTTCATCCCACAAGAACTTCTTTGCTTCATTGATTAGCTTCTTCACTTGTTGCTTAGTGAATTCTTGAGGTATCTTCCTTCCCACTTTGTAATTAGCTATATCAGCAAACCATGGTGTTTGTTGAACCAACATAAGATGTTCATCTGGGAAGCTTTCATTCACAGGCAATGAAGCCTTTTGAATTGTTTCTGGTGGCAGCCTTGACAAATGATCAGCAACTAGATTTTCAGTGCCTTTCCTGTCCCTCACCTCAATATCAAATTCTTGTAAGAGTAGAATCCACCTGATGAGTCTTGGTTTAGCATCCTGCTTTGACATCAAATACTTGAGAGCAGCATGATCAGTATAAACCACAATTTTAGATCCTATCAAGTACGATCTAAACTTATCAAATGCATAGACTACAGCTAACAACTCCTTCTCTGTTGTAGTGTAATTTTTTTGAGCTTCATTCAATACTTTACTTGCATAATATATGACATGATGCAAGTTTCCCTTCTTCTGTCCAAGTACAGCACCAATTGCAATTTCACTTGCAACACACATGAGTTCAAACGGTAAGTTCCAATCCGGAGGTGTGATAATTGGTGCTGTTGTAAGTTTCTGTTTTAAAGTTTCAAAAGCATGCTGACAATCTTTATCAAAAACAAAAGGTTGATCGATCATCAAAAGATTACTCAAAGGTTTGGCTATTTTAGAAAAATCTTTGATAAACCTTCTATAAAAACCTGCATGCCCCAAGAAACTTCTAACAGATTTCACATTAGTTGGTGGAGGGAGTTTTTCTATTATTTCCACTTTTGCCTTGTCAACCTCTATTCCTCTTCTTGAAACTTTATGACCAAGAACAATCCCCTCAGGTACCATGAAATGGCACTTCTCCCAATTCAAAACCAAATTAGTTTCTTGGCACCGTTTCAAGACAAGAGTTAGATGGTTTAAGCAAGTATTGAAATTATCACCAAAAACAGAGAAGTCATCCATAAAAACTTCTAAAAATTTTTCAACCATATCTGAGAAAATGGAAAGCATACACCTTTGAAAAGTGGCTGGGGCATTGCACAACCCAAATGGCATTCTTCTATAAGCAAAAACTCCAACTGGGCATGTGAATGAAGTCTTTTCTTGGTCCTTTGGGTCCACCACAATCTGATTATACCCAGAATAACCATCCAAGAAACAATAATAAGCATGACCAGCCAACCTTTCAAGCATTTGATCAATGAAAGGAAGTGGGAAGTGATCTTTGCGTGTGGCATCATTCAACCTTCTATAGTCAATACACATTCTCCACCCTGTCACTGTTCTGGTGGGAATGAGTTCATTCCTTTCATTGACAATGACTGTCATCCCACCTTTCTTTGGTACCACTTGGACTGGGCTTATCCATGAGCTATCGGAAATAGGATATATGATTCCTGCATTCCATAATTTCATTACTTCCTTATGGACGACTTCCTTCATTGCAGGGTTGAGTCTTCTCTGTGGTTGAATTACTGTTTTGGAATTTTCTTCCAAAAGAATCTTATGCATGCATACTGTAGGGCTGATGCCTTTCAGGTCATCAATGGTCCAACCTAAGGCATCCTTGTGAGCTCTGAGAACATCAAGAAGCTCTCCTTCTTCTTTCTTTGTCAAGGACGAATTGATGATCACCGGGAGGCTTTCTGAAGTGCCAAGAAATGCATATTTGAGATGAGAAGGTAATGGCTTCAATTCTTGCTTTTGCACCTCTTCTTTCTTGCTTGGTTTCTCCTCTTTGCTTATGAAAGCCTCAGCCACATGTTCCTCTATTGTTTCTTGATTGTCTTTTTCTTGCTCATGTTGGTCAATGTCTAACATTTCTTCCACCAGGCTCTCTATCATATCCACCCTCAAATGATCTTCCTGCTCTGGAGGGTGTTGCATTGACTTGAAAACATTGATGATCATTTGCTCATTGTGTACTCTAAAAATCATTTCCCCTTTTTCCACATCTATAATGGCTCTTGCAGTTGCTAGAAATGGTCTGCCCAAGATGATGGAATTGTTGCCTTCCTCATCAGTATCTAGAATTATAAAGTCCGTAGGAAAGATAAACTTTCCAACCTTAACCAGCAAATTTTCCACAATGCCATTCGGTGTCTTGATTGATCTGTCTGCCATGACTAGTGACATCCTGGTGGGTTTGAGTTCTTCTATGGCAAGCTTCTTCATCATGGACAAGGGCATTAAGTTGATACTAGCTCCAAGATCACAAAGAGCTTTGTCCAAGGATAGTTTGCCTATAGTGCATGGCACTACAAAACTCCCTGGATCCTTAAGCTTTGGTGGAATTCCTTTTTGGAGCACGGCGCTACATTCTTCACTTAGCATCACTGTTTCCTTTTCATTCCAATCTCTTTTCTTGTTGATGAGCTCCTTTAAGAACTTGGCATACAGGGGCATTTGCTCCAAAGCCTCTGCCAAAGGTATGTTAATCTCTAGCTTCTTGAAAGTCTCAAGAAATTTGTGGAAGTGCTGATCCTTTGTTTCCTTGTGAAATCTCTGTGGATAAGGCAATGGTGGTGTTGAGCTCTTCTCCGCTTGATGCTGTTTTGGAACTGGTTCCTCCAAGATCTTCTTTCCTTTCTTCAAATTCTGTGGTTTGTTGTTCTCTTCTGTGAGTTTTGCTGGAGCATTCTTGGTCATCATGTCCTTGTTGATGGCTTCATCATTCTTAGTTGGCTCAGTGTCATTTTCCATAAGCTTCTTTGTTGCTCCTTGGTTACCATCTGTTAACACTTTTCCACTTCTTAGTTGCACGACCTTGCATTCTTCCTTTGGGTTGGGAATGGTGTCACTAGGTAGTGAACTTGATGGTTTTTCAACAGAAATCTTCTTGGAGATTTGTCCAATCTGCCTCTCTAGGTTCTTCATGGAGGCTTCTTGATTCTTTGTTGTTAATTCTTGGTTCTTCATCAGTTTCTCCATGAGCAGCTCTAGATTGGTGATTCTCTGTGAGTCTTGTGAGATGGGTTGATTTTGGGGTGTTGATGGATGAGGATAGGTGTTTTGGTTAGTTGGGTGGTTATTGGGTGGGTATTGGTTAGAATTTGGGTAAGTGTTTTGTGGTTTTCTGTATGAGTTTTGGTTAGTGTTTGGCTGGGGGTTGTGGTTTGTGTTTTTCCAATTGTTCTGGCCTGTGTTTCTTTGCCATGGTTGTTGGTTTTGATTATGGTTGTCTCCCCATCTGAGGTTGGGATGGTTCTTCCAAGATGGATTGTAAGTATCACCATAGACTTCATTTGTTCCCGGATTTTGGTTGTGCATGTATTGGACTTGCTCTTGTTGTTGCTCTTCTTGAGTTTCTTCACTTTGCACCCAAGTGGTTGGAGGTTGGCTTGTGGTGCTCACTGCTGCCACTTGCAAGCCATCAATTCTCTTAGCTATTTGCTCAAATTGTTGTTGAATCTGCTTCTGCATCATCTTGTTTTGAGCTAAGATTGAATCAACTCCTTCCAACTCCATTACTCCTCTTCTTTGTGATGGTTGGCGTTGTCTTTGATGAGCAAAGAAATATTGGTTGTTGGCCACCATATCAATGAGGTTTCGAGCTTCCTCTGTGGTTTTCATGAGCTGTAAAGAGCCTCCTGCAGAATGATCTAGAGCTTCTTGAGCTTTAAGAGTGAGTCCCTCATAGAAGTTTTGCAACTTGTCCCACTCAGTGAACATCTCTGGTGGACACTTCCTCAATTGAGCTTTATATCTCTCCCATGCTTCATATAAGTTCTCAGCCTCCAATTGAGTGAACGTTTGAACCTCAGTCTTCAACCTTAGAATTCTTTGAGGGGGATAAAATTTGGCAAGGAACTTGCTCACCAAGTCATCCCAATTGTTGATGCTTTCTTTTGGAAAGGTCTCTAGCCATTGAGTGGCTTTATCTCTGAGAGAGAATGGGAAGAGCAGCAACTTATAGCTATCAGGAGGTACACCATTGGTTTTCACCGTGTCACAGATTCTCAAGAAGGTAGACAAATGTTGATTTGGATCCTCCAAGGGCCCTCCTCCAAAAGAACAATTGTTTTGAACCAGAGTGATGAGTTGTGGCTTGAGTTCAAAATTGTTTGCATTGACATTGGGAGGAAGAATGCTACTCCCACAATGCCTAGCATTTGCAAATGTGTATGAAGCCAAGACTCTTCTCTGTTGTTGATTATTGTTGGCTCCTTCTCCTGGTTGATTGGTATCTCCTTCCATATCTTGGAATTCCTCCTCAGATTCTTCTTCTCCAACAATGTTCTTCCCTCTTTCAGCTCTTCTTATTCTCCGAAGAGTCCTTTGATCAATTTCTGAGATAATAGGGGAAGATCTTCCTATACCTGACATACAAACACACAACAATAAACACACAGACCCAGAAAATTAACAAAACTTCAATCTATTGCTAGAATGAGGTTTTAGTTAGTTTAAGCAAAAATTCAAACAGTTAGTGTGTTAGTAAGAATTAGAATAACAGAAAAGAAAAAGTGCTTAATCTAGACCTCCACTTCACTTAATCATTGTCAATCTATTTCAATCCCCGGCAACGGCGCCAAAAACTTGATGTGTGGAAAACGATCCAACACAAAACTCACCGGCAAGTGTACCGGGTCGCATCAAGTAATAATAACTCACATGAGTGAGGTCGATCCCACAGGGATTGAAGGATTGAGCAATTTTAGTTTAGTGGGTGGTTTAGTCAAGCGAATCAAGTGTTGGTTGAGTGATTTGTGTTTAACAAGAAGTAAATGACAGTAAATGTAAAGGGGGAAGGGAAATGTGCAGTAAATTGAGAAGCAGGAAAGTAAAATTGCAGAAACTTAAAGAACAAGAAAATAAATGACTGAAACTTAAAGTGCAAGAAACTTAAATTGCAGTAACTTAAATGGCAAGAAAGATAAATGGCTTGAATATAAAAGGGGTTTGAGGACTGGGATTGCAGAATCTAAATCAAGAGAAAGTAAATAGCAATAATTAAGAGAGCAAAAATTGAATCAGAAGCAATAAGAATTCAAACAGAAAGGAAATAAAATGCAGCAAGGTTCACAGAAGAACCCAAAGTGAATTTTGATCTCAGGACTCAAGGGCTTAGGTAGCAGAGCCTAAAACTCAATTTCCTTCCCAGATCTGAGTTATCCAAGCAATTGACAGAAAATTTAAAGAAGAAGCAATAAAAGAACAGAATTGAAATTGAATTATGCAGAAAACAATTTGAAAAGAGTTTGAATGGGAATTGGGACAGAATTTCCCCAATTTCACACACCCAAAACTCAGAAACACAAGAGTAGAATTGCCCAAGTAAGAATGAGGAAGGAGATCAGTCAATTCTCCCTTAATCCTCTTAGTGCTCGGCCAATTCTCTCAAGAACAATTGCAAGAGAGTCAAAGCTCCAAAGGAAGGTGAAAGTAAAAATTCAAAAGCCAAGGTGAAAGTAAAAATTCAAAAGTGAGCATAAAGGTCCTAATTACATCAAACTAACTCCTATTTATACACTTTCTATTCTTGGATTGTGGGATTTGGATGGGCTTTTGATTTGGTGAAGAAATGAATTAAAATGGGATTTTAGTTTGAATTTTCGGCCCATGAAAATTCACTCCCAGGAGGCTGCCCTGCCCTTGTGGAGGGCAGGGCAGAAAATTGAAGCTTGGTGCGTGGATTTGGTGCGGCCATGTGCGAGTTGGTGCGGCCAAGGTTGCGCACGATGCGCGTTGGTGCGTGGGACGCTGCCCTGCCCGCGCCAAGGGCAGGGCAGGAAAGGTTTGATGCGCCAGGGACGTTGGTGCGCGCGGTTGGTGCTGCCAGGAACAAAACTTGGTGCGCGCGTTTTGCTTCTTGGTGCGCCACTTCAAATGCTGCCCTGCCCGCGCCAAGGGCAGGGCAATGTTCCTTTGTTCACGTCTCGAGTTCGAACCTGGGCGGATACACACGCTTCATTAATTTTCTTAATTTCTTGGCACGGCAATGGGTCTTAGAGCTTGGCTTCCTCATGGTTCTTTGTTCGAACCTTGTGGCATGCATGGGTGATGTTTTTTTGTTGAATTTCTTCCTTGGAGAGCCCGATTCTGCCCTCCACAAGGGCAGGCAATGTTCTTTTTCTCTTGGTTTCAAGGCACATTTTGTGCTCTGCCCTTGGAGTGGGCAGGGCAGAATTGCCTTCCTTTGCTTGGTCACCTAATGTTGCTCTCCTAGAGGGCATTCTGCCCATGTGGAG
Source organism: Arachis stenosperma (assembly GCF_014773155.1). Taxonomy (NCBI): domain Eukaryota; kingdom Viridiplantae; phylum Streptophyta; class Magnoliopsida; order Fabales; family Fabaceae; genus Arachis; species Arachis stenosperma. The sequence goes on along the minus strand of NC_080378.1, from coordinate 43,848,708 downwards.
GGCAATGTTGCTTCCCCCATTGTATGCAGCACGCTTCTCTCCTCTTTGGCCACGCTTTCCTTTTCTTGTGCTACGCTTCTTATGCCACGCTTTTCCTTTTCTTTTCTTTTCTTCACCTATAATAAACCAAACAACCACTCAAAGTATCACTAAATTCAAGAGGCTTATAAATCAATTAAAATTCAATTAAAATGAGCTCAAACCTTATGGATTAACATTAATTTCATGGTGGTTGCTTGATTTAGAGAAGTTATGCATTTTCACTCCAAATCACTTACTTAGGATACAAGAAAGTGCATAAATGCTAACAAAACAAGTGAAATTAGCTTGAAAAATGGGTATATGATGACTTGTCATCAAGAACCAAACCACATGTTCTCAGTAGAGGTAGAGAATGCCATGAAAGTAAAGAATAAAACGTAAATAGTTAATTCCATTCAGAAATATTTTGAAGAAAAACTGTCTTCATTTGCAGTGATCTTTTCTCGCATTATTATCAACCTTTTATTTTGAAAACCAACGGAATAACATTCAAAAATCCAAAATCTCATAAAGCATCAGTTAATTATCCAAAATTCTAAACCCATATTTTCCTTTATAAAAATCTTAAAAGTTTTTCCTAGACTGTATGAATGACTAATCTGTTCCATGCATAGGTTCATTAAGTTTATGTTGAACCAGCTCAATCTTTCATACTTACTAAACCTCAAACACAATCCAACCACGGCCTCAGGCCCATGCAATTCAACCAACACCCAATTCACCACAATCCAGCCAATCAGTTACAAACACAAGTAATGAGGTTCAAACACAATCAAGAGCAATTATATCAAGTATAGCAATTAGCAGTTATCAGAATTTTTCATTTAGGCAAACCAATTACAATATACACACCCAAACAATGTCACATAGATGCATATGATGAATGTCTAGTCCTAGTGCAGGTAATGAGCTCATCTGTCAGTTTCTACCCGCTCCCGACGTAACCCGAAGCAGCTGAAACGGGTATGGCTTTCCAGTTGGCTATACCCCTATGTACAGGAAATAACCCCTCTGCCACCACAGGGTCCACTGCACGCAGGAAATAACACATCTGCCACTGCAGGGATGTATGCCGACACAACTTCTGTATACAGGAAATAACCCCTCTGCCACTACAAAAATGGAACATGTGGTCATGGTACTTCTGTAGCAGGAAATAACCCCTCTGCCTTACAGAATTAAAATATGAATCTGTACCGTAGGAAAGTGTTCTCAGTGGTTGCCCCACCATCTATCTGACTACCTCGATGCAGCAGATGAACAAACAAATAACTCTGGAGTTGCCTTAAAGCAACAAATAAACAAACAAGCACCTCTTGAGTTGCTTTAAGCAACAAATGACCCTACAACAGGTCCTCTGCTTTTTATCATACTACTCTTTCAGCAATTGCCACAGCAATATATTCTCAAAAACATTTGATAATAGAAAATCTACTTCTTAAATTCCATATCCAAAATAATTACCAACACAAATTGGCAGCCTGATTTCCATTTTGTGTTTGTTCATACCCTGGGTCAAGCTGTCCGACCCGGGATATTTAGTGTTCATATCCTGGGTCGAGTTGTCCGACCCGGGATGTTCTACAGACAAAGCGACCGACCTCTTCAGGTCAGGACAATCTGACCTCTTCTCAAAGAGCTTGGCCAAGTCACGAGAAACCCCAAACAAAGGGCCCAAATAGAGGAACACGCCCCAGATCCTAAGGCAGCCCAAGCCTACAAGAGAAGGGCGGTTCCCTTGAAGATAAGATGACCTCACTTGAAGATAAGATAAAGATAAGATAAGATAACTAACTTATCTTATCCACAGGAGGCCACATCTCACCATTATAAATACACTGGAGCACCCAGGTATAACTCATACTCTGATTCTACTCAATACCTATTTAATACCTTTGCTAACTTAAGCATCAAAGTCCCTTGCAGGTACCCCCACCCTTCGGTGATAAAGGATCAGCAGCACTCTCAGTTCCACAAGTCGGACACACCAGCTCCGGCCGCTATACACCTGCCGGACACGTCGGCTCCTACCAACAGTTTCAGGTAACCCTCGGAACATTGGCGCCGTTGCCGGGGAACTTGGAAGTCATCCCACCACCATGGCGGACAACCATGACAACGACCACGATTCAGATCTAGAGGATAAAACGCCGCACAAAAATGCGGACACTACACCAAAGGATACTCCTCAACTTAACAACGAAAAGGATTCTCCAAATGTGGGAGCCATGGAGGCGCTTCAAGACCGTTTAAAACAACTGGAAGAAGAAGCCCTACGTCAACGAGAGGCTGAGAAAGACCTACAAAGGGAGATAAAGCGACGCCGGGAATTGGAGGACAAACTCCTAAAACTCGAAGCCGATCTCAAGGCCAAAGCTAATTGATCCTCTCATGAGGATATCTCCTGCAAGGACCAAGATCCATTCACCAAAGAGATCATTAAAGCTAAAGGTCCCAAAGGACTTCAAAGCTCCAGACATGACCCCGTACGATGGCACATCAGATCCAAGCCATCATCTTAGCAATTTCAGAAGCAGGATGTATTTCACGGAGGCCTCAGATGCAATCCGTTATTCTCCATCCAGAAGGACAAAGCCAAACACGCACCGAGCCTATTAGGGATCAAGCAAGGAGATCAAGAGAGCCTTCGCAACAACATGGAAAGATTCAACAAAACATGTATGGGCATACAAAGTCTGCCAACAGAAGCAGCTATCAGGGGCCTCATCAATGGTCTACAAGAAGGACGTTTTAGCCACTCAATATCCAGGAAGCACCCAAACATATCTAAACGAGGTACAAGAACGAGCAGAGAAGTACATCAACATGGAGGAAAACTCTCGACTAGGAGAGATCTCAAAAACCGAACATTTCTACTCCTCTCAGGATAAGGATAAAGAGTCTAAGAAAAAAGAAGATCAACATGGAGAGTGATGACATGTCACCATGTCATGTTTTTCTATGCTTTTTCCTTTGTTTTCAATAGGTTTTATGCACTTTCTTGAGCCATAAGCAAGCCAATTGGGTAGATTTTCATGCTTCCTTTGATTTAATTAACCATAGATGAATTAATGCAATTTCATGAGGTTTTATGCTATATTTGATACATATTGTGAAAGAATGAATATCCCATGATTTTAAGCATAGCTTTGATGTGTTTGGTTGATTAATGATAGGTGAAGAAAGCTTGGAGAAAGGTTGAAGCAAGAAGGAATGGCTAGGAGTAAAGAGAGGACAATGGAATAAGTAAAATTGAACCAGGAAGCAAAAAGCTGGACCTAAAGTTAGCCTCAAACTTTTGCACAAACTTTTGGGTGAAAAGTTAGCCCCAACGTTAGACCCTAATTTTTGGGCTAACGTTGGAACTTGAAAATTACTCCCTGGGCACCAAAAGTTTGCCCCAACGTTAGACCCCTAACTTTTGGGCTAATGTTGGCACATGGGAAATACAAAGGGGGAGCAAAAGTTTGCGCCAACGTTAGACCTCTAACTTTTGGGCTAATGTTGGCGCCACACACCACAACAGCTTGAAGGGGTATACTTCCAACAAGAATAACTTGAGCTACAGAGCTCCAAATGAGGTGATTCAAGAAGCATTGGAAAGTAGGAATCAAGAGCTTTCCAAGCATATATGGCACTGCATGGTGGACACTAAAATTGAGGGAGAAAACTGCCCCGCAATGTGCATAAACGAACACGGTGGCAACCTGCAGTGAGGCCAACTGACCTCTGCACCTTCAACGGAGTATAACTCGAGCTTTAGAGCTCCAATTGATGCGCTTCCAACGGCAATGGAAAGTAGACATTCAGGGATTTCCAACAATGTATAATAGTATGGGGTGGACAATACGTTTGAGCCTCCAGAACTGGCGTTTTCGCCAACGTTTGAGGCAAACTTTACCTCAAATGCTGCACACCAAAGCCAGCAACCATGCCCTCTTCAAATGATCATAACTTGAGTTGTAAATGTCCAATTGAAGTGATTCCAAGTGGGCTAGAAAGCTGACATTTAGAGCTTTTCAACCATATATGATAGTCTATATTGGGCATAAAATTGGCAACATGACAAGAGGACAAAGTTGGCGCCATAAGTGCACAAGGTAAAGCCAACGTTGGAGCAAAAGTTAGACCCCTAACTTTGGCACCAACGTTGGTATCAGCAGATTATGGTAGCTGATATGAAAAGTTGGAGCAAAAGTTAGACCCCTAACTTTTGCTCAAACTTTTACTCCAACTTTTGCAAAACTCCAACCCGGTTCAATTGGTTCACTTCGGTTCCTCCTCAAACTCCAAGAGCAATCAACCAAGGCCTCTATCAACCCAATTCCATCAAAAGCAAGGGCCCATGATCATCACTCAAAGGCACAAGAAATAGATAAAATAGGAATTTCATTTAATTGTAATTTGTTTTTAATTTCATTTTTATTTCCATTTTGTAAAGCCTATATAAGGCATCATTTTCATATTTGTGGGTAGGCTGGCTCCACTAGGGAGCATTAGGAGTAGTAGTAGAGAGCTCTCTCTTAGTTTTCCTTCCTGTTTTAAATCTTGGATTGAAATTGGAGAAATTCTGTTTCAGTTTCTATCTGAGATCTCTCTGTTTTTATTTTGCTGCATAATTCAAGGAATTGTGATTTGAATCAAGGCTCTCTTTACTGCTTCCATCTCTATTTCTTCTTCAAATTGTTTCTCTGTTGGATCAAGGAAGGAATTGAGATCTAGACTTGTTTTCTAGTCTCATTGATTCCCTGAGATCCTCACTTGTCTCTTTAGATTTCATTATTGAATTGAGTTTTCTTGCTGATTTACTTCTCTGCTACAATTTCCTTCTCTGCAATTTTTACTTTCTGTTGCACTGCCTCCAATTTATTTTTTTCTGCAAGTTTAATTTTCTGCAATTGATCTGAGTTCTAATTTACTGCTTTCTTTAATTTTCAGCACCCACTCCCCTTTACATTCACTGCAATTTACATTTCTTGTCATTTAAGCTTCTCTCCATTTAAGTTTCTGTCCCATTTAGCTTCTGCACCTTTAATTCTTGCAATTTACTTTCTGTCGGTCACTCTTCACACAATTCACCAATGTTAGCTTGACTAAACTAATCACCCACTAAAGTTGCTTGATCCATCAATCCCTGTGGGATCGACCTTACTCTAAGTGAGTTATTACTACTTGATGCGACCCGGTGCACTTGCCGGTTAGATCTATGTGTTTGGGGATTCATTTTTTTCCACAAAAAAACCATCAGAGAGAAGCCTAGAAAATACCACAATTACACCCCCTTCGGGTGTCTGTTGTGGATGTCTACCGAGAAATATGCAACACTGAGAAGATCCCGTCAACTCGCCCAATCAAAAACAAAAGAGGTCAGACGCGTTGAAAGTCCATTTCACACCAAAGAGGTCGAACGCGTTGAAAGTCCACTTCACACCAAAGAGGTCGGACGAGTTGAAGGTTCACCTCACACCAAAGAAGTCGGACGCGTTGAAGGTCCAGCTCACACCATAGAGGTCGGACAAAGTTGAAGGTCCACCTCACACCAAAGTGGTCAGACAAGTTGAAGGTCCACCTCACACCAAAGAGGTCGGACAAAGTTAAAGGTCCATCTCACACCAAAGTGGTCGGACAAGTTAAAGGTCAACCTCACAGCAAAGAGGTCGAACAAGTCGAACGTCTCACACCAAAGAGGTCGAACGAGTTGAACCTCCACCTCACACCCCTGAGAGACATGTTCATGGAGGATTCGCAGGAGGAAGGATCTCTAAATCATCTCGCAAAGGACACCTCAAAGAGGTATATTAAGGAAGGGAGAGAGGTTTGAATAGAACTACGGGGTGCAAACAAGCCTTCCGAGATTTTGAAAATTCTTGGGGCAACCACCCATTCTTACCCAACCAAGGGAAAGTGAAAATCTCATATTATACCTCGTAGTGGGAAGTCTGGTAATAGCCTCATCACTAGTTAAAGAAGACAAAAGTGGGCAACAACCCGTCTACTTCATCATCATGACTCTACAAGGGGCCAAACTAAACTATCAAGAGATAGAGCAGTTCGCCTACGCCCTCATACTCACCTTTCGATGACTCCACCCATACTTTCAAGCTCACACTATCAGAGTTCGGACCAACCAGCCCATAGAAGGCATCCTACAGAAAATAGACTTAGCAGGAAAAACTCTACAGTAGGTGATGACAAGTCATCATATACCCATTTTTCAAGCTAATTTCACTTGTTTTGTTAGCATTTATGCACTTTCTTGCATCCTAAGTTAGTGATTTGGAGTGAAAATGCATAACTTCTATAAATCAAGCAACCACTATGAAATTAATGATAAATCATGAGGTTTAAGCTTATTTTAATTGCATTTTAATTGATTTATAAGCCTCTTGAATTTAGTGATACTTTGAGTGGTTGTTTGGTTTATTTTAGGTGAAGAAAAGAAAAGAAAATGAAAAGCGTGGCCTAAGAAGCGTGACAAAAGAAAAGGGAAGCGTGGCCAAAGAAGGGAGAAGCGTGCCTCAACTAATGGGGGAAGCAACCTTGCCCTCCACAAGGGCAGAATGCCCTCCACAAGGGCAGAATCAAGTGACCAAGCAAGCATAGGCAACCCTGCCCTGCCCACTCCAAAGGGCAGAGCACAAAATAATGCCTTGGAACCAAGAGAAGCAATTTCTGCCCTGCCCTTGTGGAGAGCAGGATCGGGCTCCATGAGGAAAGAAATTCAAAGGAAAATGACACCCATGCATGCTACAAGGTTCGAACCAAGAACCATGAGGAAGCCAAGCCTTGAGACCAACTAGCGTGCCAAGAAATCAAAAGAAAAAGTGGCGTATTTGCAAGCTCCCAGGATCGAACCCGAGATGTGAAGGAAAGGATCCTGCCCTGCCCTTGGCGCGGGCAGGGCAGAAATTTGAATGGCGCACCAACTTTGCTCCCTGGCGCACCAATTTCCTCGTCCTGGCAGCATCGCGCGCGCACATTCCTTCCTTGGCGCACCAACCCGTTTCTGCCCTGCCCTTGGCGCGGGCAGGGCAGCCTCCCACGCACCAGCGCATCCTGGCGCGCCAAATTCCTTCCTGGCGCATCAACTTTTCTTCTTGGCAGCACCATCCGCGCGCAACGCTCATCCTGGCGCATCAACCTTGCCCGCCCTGCCCTTGGCGCGGGCAGGGCAGCCTCTGGCGCACCAAATTTCCTCCTCTTGCGCACCAACTCGCACCAACAAGCAACATGGCCGCACCAACTTCTTGTGCCTAGCATCAATTTTCTGCCCTGCCCTTCACAAGGGCAGGGCAGCCTCCTGGGAGTGGATTTTTTTGGGCCAAAATTCAAATTAAAAATTAATTTGAATTCATTTCTTCACCAATCCAAAAGCCCATCCAAATCCCAAAATCCAAGAATAGAAAGTGTATAAATAGTAGTTAGTTTGATGTAATAAGGACTTTTAGCTACTTTTATGCTCACTTTTGAATTTTTACTTTTACCTTGGCTTTTGAATTTTCATTTTCACATTCCTTTGGATCTTTGACTCTCTTGGAATTGTTCTGGAGAGAATTGGCCGAGACTTCAGAGGATCAAGGGAGAGTTGATTGATCTCCTTCCTCAATTCCCTTGGGCAATTCTACTCTTCCGTTTTCTGAGTTGTGGATGTGTGAAATTGGGGAAATTCTGTCCCAATTCCCATTCTAGCTCTGTTTAAATTTGCTTTCTGCATAATTCACTTTAAATTCTGTTCTTCTACTGCTTCATCTTTAATTTTCTGTCAATTGCTTAGTTCATTCAGATCTGGGAAGGAAATTGGGTTTTAGGCTCTGCTACCTAAGCCCTTGGGATCCTGAGATTACTTTTGGTTCCTCTGTGAACCTTTACTGCACTTTAATTTCCTTGCTGTTTAAATTTCTGCTTGCATCCAATTCAATTTCTGCTACCTTCTTTACTGCAATTTACTTCTTCTTGTTTAGATCCTGCAATCCCATTCCTCAATTCCCCTTTACATTCAGCAATTTATCTTTCTTGCCAATTAAGTTACTGCAATTTAAGTTTCTTGCACTTTAAGTTTCAGTCATTTACTTTCTTGCTCTTTAAGTTTCTGCACTTTTACTCTTCTGTTCTTTATTTTACTGCATTTCTCCCTTCCCCCTTTACATTTACTGTCATTTAATTTCTGATAAACACAAATCACTCAACCAACACTTGATTCGCTTGACTAAACCACCCACTAAACTAAAATTGCTCAATCCTTCAATCCCTGTGGGATCGACCTCACTCATGTGAGTTATTATTACTTGATGCGACCCGGTACACTTGCCGGTGAGTTTTGTGTTGGATCGTTTTCCACACATCAAGTTTTTGGCGCCGTTGCCGGGGATTGAAATAGATTGACAATGATTAAGTGAAGTGGAGGTCTAGATTAAGCACTTTTTCTTTTCTGTTATTCTAACTCTCACTAACACACTAACTGTTTGAGAAATTGCCTCTACTAACTCACTAACAATCTATTTCAAATAACTGCACTTAATTCTCAAGGGTGTTGTTGTTGGGCTACCCTGATTGTGTGCATATCGCAGGAAATCAAGTTTCTACAGACAAAGGGTACCATGACATGAAGCCACCACTCATTGCACTTATCAAGAACAATTGCTCTTATGATGGAAGTCCATCAGAGGATCCTCGACAACATATATCTACTTTCCTGAGAACTTGCAATGCAATCAAAACTGATGGCCCAGATCAGGACACTTACAAGATCCTATTATTCCCTTTTTCATTGAAGGGTGAAGCTGCACAATGGTTTGAAACTTTTCCCCAAGGAAGTATCACTAGTTGGGATGATTTGGTCATCAAATTTCTGGCCAGATTCACCTCATCCAAACAGATCATCCAGCTGAAAGAGGAGAAACATCTATTCACACAAGGGGACGAAGAACCACTCTTCACAGCCTGGGAAAGATACAAGAGAGCAACTGATAAAGTGGGCTTCCGAGCTTTCTATGAAGGATTGACCCCAGAAACAAGAAAAGCAGTGGACTACTTCTCAGATGACCTACTCAAAGCAACAACAAATGCTCAAGGAATTACAGACTTCAATGACAAAGGAACCAACAACCAACATCCATCTGAGAAACCACATAGTGCAATCTCAGAAGAAGAAGTGGCAAATATTGAAGGAGTGAATGCGTTCAAGGACCAAAACAAACAGATGCATCCTCAACCACAGCAAAACATGGAAACATCTGCTGCAGTGAATGCCAAATTTCCACCCTGGAGACCCCATTCCTATCTAAGAATGAGGGAGTTTCAACATCAGGAACAAGGAAGTTTTCGCCAGGACAATTCCATGACCACAACCAATCAACATCTTCCCCCCACTAATACCACCCAAAGCCAATACCCACAACACAGACACTCCCAAACCCATCTTAACTGGAGAAGGGGTGAGTACCAAAATCACAGACCAAGGAAATTCCATTATAACAACCCGAACTTCATAAATCATCAAAAATACCATTACAGCAATAACAACCATTACATGCCTCCACCACACCCACCCTTCCTACCTTCAACATGTCATCACCAACCAACCTCGCAAGACTCTCAGAGAATCACAAACTTGGAGATCCTAATGGAGAGAATGATGAAACATCAAGAAGAAACAACAAAGAACCAAGAGATGTTAATGAGAGGGCTTGAGGAGCAGATAGCTCAACTAGCGAAGCAATTTGCAGAAATGGGTGAGAAGAAATCAGATATGTTCTTCAAAACCAATGAAGATAAACCAACCAACAACAAAGATGCTACAAAGAAGGAAGGATGGAAAGGGATCATGGAGGACAACGAGAAAATACTGGACAAAGGAAGCACCAGCCAAGGACAATACAACAAGGAATTCTTTCAAGAGGAAGCAGAGGATAGAACTAAAGAAAAGAAAAAAATCCTCACTGGAAAGTTTTCACTAGGGATCGAGTGATGATCAATGTTCAACCCTTGAAGGTATCCCCACAGTTGTCTGAACACTACACGGTGACTAAGATCCTTTCACAAGAATGTATAGAAGTCATCAAAGAGGAAACCGGAAGGAAGTTCACAGTGAAGACAGACAAGTTAAGGCACTCTGATTTCCGACCTCCATGATAAGCAGAAATGAAAATGTCAAGCTAATGACAATAAAAGAGCGCTTGTTGGGAGGCAACCCAACCTGAGGTAGTTTCTTTTCATAGCTTGTTTTCAATAAAAATGTTGAACAATTGGTATGTATTGCAAGGAGCTAAGTTTGGTGTTGCACACCAAAACAATTTGAGGGAGAATGAGAAATTTCTAAGTTTGGTGTTCCACCAAAAATATCATTTAAAAACACATTCTCATCTCTTGCATGATTCTAGCTCCAAGCAAGCAAACATATTATTCAACTGTTAAATTGTTTTAGCTTTTGTTTCATTTAACCTATAGCAAGGATACATGGTTTCACTTATGGTTAATTTGGTACATCTGAGACAGTGGCAAAACAATTAAGTTTGGTGTTCATACACCAAAATCAATTCAAGAGCCACACTCAGTATTATGCTTACTAACCATGTAATTAAGGGCTTGAGAATCAAGCAACTTTGAGAACTATGCAGGATATAAGCCAATATTTGAAGACATTATGCATTGTAACTCAAAGAGGACATAGCAGAAAGAAAACTCAAAGGGCTGCAACTTCAAAGGTTGTATCTGAACTTAATCCTTGCTGCTGTGTGATGTTTCAAATCTGGAAGCCAGTGTATTTCTTGCTAAAGTGTTCATTTAGCTACAAGTGAAATTGTTTGTGAAAATGCCAAGTCTGCACAATGCTTGTATCCATCACTTAGCTTTAAATATTGCTTTGTTTCCCATATGCTTAAATAAAAGAGTTTGGTTTGAATTGAAAAGTAAAAAAATCCAATGTTGCATGAGTATGAATGGAAGTTAGTGGTGACACATGTGTATGATTAAATGCATAACTCATGAAATAAGTGTTGCATAATATCATTCTCATTCAATTGTGAGTTAGCTTGCTGTTACAAAGACTTCTATCTATAATGAAACAACCCTTGGTAACAAAAACAGAAAAGAAAAGGGAAAGAAAAAGCCAAAATGGCAAGAAAGACAAAGAACAAAGGTTGGACACCAATGGTTTGGACCCTAGGACAAATGCCTGTGGTGTTCTTGTACTGAGATCTGCTTGGATGAGTAAATTCTAAGGGGTATTTTGAAACCCGGTCACTTAGATCAACTGATTTGGGATGGCCAATTGAAAATCCACAATAAAGAGCAACTTAGATACAAAGCACTTAGTGATCCAAAGAGATGCTGGGCATCAATGATCCTAGGAAGAATTAGTGAGCTAAGTGTCTGTGGTGGAAAGATGTTGAGCAAAATAAAAGAAAATGAAGCCAAAGGCTAAGCTGCAACATTTAACACCAAACCTCTTAAAGAATAAAAAGCTTATTAAAGCATTATGAGCCAAGAAGAGTTAGCAAGGGAGTGAGTAAAAGGTGAGTCTTATAACAGCAAGTTTAGCAAGCCTTTGAATAAAGATATGTATTATGCAGCAGCAACAATAAGTGAGTATCATTGTCTGCATAAATGCCCCATAAATTGAAGTTCTGCTATCTGCATAATAAGGATTTGTGTTCTTTTCTTATTCATATCATTTACTCTTAGTTTTGATGCTTGCTTGGGGACAAGCAAGGTTTAAGTTTGGTGTTGTGATGACAAGTCATCATATACCCATTTTTCAAGCTAATTTCACTTGTTTTGTTAGCATTTATGCACTTTCTTGCATCCTAAGTTAGTGATTTGGAGTGAAAATGCATAACTTCTATAAATCAAGCAACCACTATGAAATTAATGATAAATCATGAGGTTTAAGCTTATTTTAATTGCATTTTAATTGATTTATAAGCCTCTTGAATTTAGTGATACTTTGAGTGGTTGTTTGGTTTATTTTAGGTGAAGAAAAGAAAAGAAAATGAAAAGCGTGGCCTAAGAAGCGTGACAAAAGAAAAGGGAAGCGTGGCCAAAGAAGGGAGAAGCGTGCCTCAACTAATGGGGGAAGCAACCTTGCCCTCCACAAGGGCAGAATGCCCTCCACAAGGGCAGAATCAAGTGACCAAGCAAGCATATGCAACCCTGCCCTGCCCACTCCAAAGGGAAGAGCACAAAATAATGCCTTGGAACCAAGAGAAGCAATTTCTGCCCTGCCCTTGTGGAGAGCAGGATCGGGCTCCATGAGGAAAGAAATTCAAAGGAAAATGACACCCATGCATGCTACAAGGTTCGAACCAAGAACCATGAGGAAGCCAAGCCTTGAGACCAACTAGCGTGCCAAGAAATCAAAAGAAAAAGTGGCGTATTTGCAAGCTCCCAGGATCGAACCCGAGATGTGAAGGAAAGGATCCTGCCCTGCCCTTGGCGCGGGCAGGGCAGAAATTTGAATGGCGCACCAACTTTGCTCCCTGGCGCACCAATTTCCTCGTCCTGGCAGCATCGCGCGCGCACATTCCTTCCTTGGCGCACCAACCCGTTTCTGCCCTGCCCTTGGCGCGGGCAGGGCAGCCTCCCACGCACCAGCGCATCCTGGCGCGCCAAATTCCTTCCTGGCGCATCAACTTTTCTTCTTGGCAGCACCATCCGCGCGCAACGCTCATCCTGGCGCATCAACCTTGCCCGCCCTGCCCTTGGCGCGGGCAGGGCAGCCTCTGGCGCACCAAATTTCCTCCTCTTGCGCACCAACTCGCACCAACAAGCAACATGGCCGCACCAACTTCTTGTGCCTAGCATCAATTTTCTGCCCTGCCCTTCACAAGGGCAGGGCAGCCTCCTGGGAGTGGATTTTTTTGGGCCAAAATTCAAATTAAAAATTAATTTGAATTCATTTCTTCACCAATCCAAAAGCCCATCCAAATCCCAAAATCCAAGAATAGAAAGTGTATAAATAGTAGTTAGTTTGATGTAATAAGGACTTTTAGCTACTTTTATGCTCACTTTTGAATTTTTACTTTTACCTTGGCTTTTGAATTTTCATTTTCACATTCCTTTGGATCTTTGACTCTCTTGGAATTGTTCTGGAGAGAATTGGCCGAGACTTCAGAGGATCAAGGGAGAGTTGATTGATCTCCTTCCTCAATTCCCTTGGGCAATTCTACTCTTCCGTTTTCTGAGTTGTGGATGTGTGAAATTGGGGAAATTCTGTCCCAATTCCCATTCTAGCTCTGTTTAAATTTGCTTTCTGCATAATTCACTTTAAATTCTGTTCTTCTACTGCTTCATCTTTAATTTTCTGTCAATTGCTTAGTTCATTCAGATCTGGGAAGGAAATTGGGTTTTAGGCTCTGCTACCTAAGCCCTTGGGATCCTGAGATTACTTTTGGTTCCTCTGTGAACCTTTACTGCACTTTAATTTCCTTGCTGTTTAAATTTCTGCTTGCATCCAATTCAATTTCTGCTACCTTCTTTACTGCAATTTACTTCTTCTTGTTTAGATCCTGCAATCCCATTCCTCAATTCCCCTTTACATTCAGCAATTTATCTTTCTTGCCATTTAAGTTACTGCAATTTAAGTTTCTTGCACTTTAAGTTTCAGTCATTTACTTTCTTGCTCTTTAAGTTTCTGCACTTTTACTCTTCTGTTCTTTATTTTACTGCATTTCTCCCTCCCCCCTTTACATTTACTGTCATTTAATTTCTGATAAACACAAATCACTCAACCAACACTTGATTCGCTTGACTAAACCACCCACTAAACTAAAATTGCTCAATCCTTCAATCCCTGTGGGATCGACCTCACTCATGTGAGTTATTATTACTTGATGCGACCCGGTACACTTGCCGGTGAGTTTTGTGTTGGATCGTTTTCCACACATCAGTAGGCAGTCAAGTTATCCGAAATCGATCTTCGAAATAAAGCTAAGACAGCCATCAAATCACAGTATCTGGCCGACTTTATTACAGAGTACACTGACACCCCGGAAAATCCTACAAAATGGAAACTTTACATGGACGACTCTTCAAACAAAACCGGGAGTGGTGCAAGCGTAATTATATAAAGCGATCAGGGAAGCCAAATCAAGCTAAATGACCAAGCTGAATACGAGGCACTACTCGCTGGTTTAAGGCTAGCTAAGAAGGTAGGAGCTTACCATGTCCAGTGATTCACAAGTAGTCACCTCACAAATAGAAGGGAGCAACCAAGCTGAGGATCCCACCATGAAAAAATAGCCCGGACATTTCGGGGGACCCTGGACAAAACCAGAGAACATCTCGGACAATTCGGGGGACCCTGGACAAAAACAAAAAAATAGCTCGGACAATTCAGGGAATATGAAGTCCGACACATACCTCGGGAGTAGAATGCCTGAGCTGATACATTTTCAAAACTAGCCAACACCAAACTAGGAGGCAATAACAGAAGCCTCATCCAGGCTACATTACAAGACCACAACAAGGAAAACAAACCCTCTCCTCGGGGTCCGGTGACACCAACTCATTCTACGGTACCTCCTAAGTCGCACACAGTACTCAGGGTCAGCCACAGTAACACACATTAAAACTATGGAATCCAGTCAATCAGACATGCCGTCCGGGATCTTAGTAGACACCTCAGCAATATTTTTTCAAGAAGACATAGGTCAACCATGGGGTTATTACCAAACAACTCGGACAAATAAGAAAACAACTCGGACAATAACAGCAAAACATCAAGTGTTAGACACAACAGTTAAAGGGAAACCCCAGGACTCACACGAAAGTCCAGAGGCACCCTTTGGAGGCAACAAGAAAGCAAAAACCCAAATACAAAGTCTAAAGCTTTACATCAAAAGCATGTTAGCTTCTACATTGCCCCACTAGAGGAGCTCATCAATGTAACATCACCTTAGCCGTTTGCAGAATGGGGACTCGACCTCCTCGGACCCCTTCCCCAAGGATCGGGACAAGTCGTGTTCCTCATTGTAGGGGTCGATTACTTCACAAAATAGATTGAGGTAGAGCCCCTAGCTAATGCCACTGCTCAAAGAAGTCAGAAATTCTTGTACAGAAACATTGTTACAAGGTGTGGGGTTCCTTACTCCATCACCACAGACAATGACACTCAATTCACAGACGCAGGCTTTAGAAAGTTGGTAGCCGACTTGAAAATAAAGCACCAATTCACACCCGTAGAACACCCATAGGCTAATGGACAAGCAAAAGCTGCCAATAAGGTCATACTAGTCGGGTTAAAACGGAGGCTACAGGACGCAAAGGGAGCTTGGGCTGAAGAGCTCCCACAAGTCCTATGGGCATATCGGATAACTCCACATTCCACCACAAAGGAATCACCTTTCCGATTGGCTTATGGAATGGAGGCAATGATATCGGTAGAAGTCGAAGAAGGATCTCCCAAAACGATCCTCTACAATGAAAAAGCTCATCCTAAATAACATCGGAACAAGTCGACCAGGAGAGGAAAAGCTAGCAGCTAATTGGAAAGGACCCTGCCAAGTCACGGAAGTACTGGGGAATGGTCACCACAAAGTGTCCGACCTCGAGGGGCAAGAGCTACCAAGGTCATGGCATGCCTGCAAAAGGTGCCAGGCCGAGATCTAAAAGATTGCCCAACCTAGAAGGGTAAGCACTAACATGTACACACTCTTATTCATATCTTCATTTTATTGTTTAAAAGTTTGCAGATTCCCTAAAAAGTTTCCTACCAAGACATCCGATTATGACAGGTCAGTAAGGCGAAAACCAAATTCACCGCCCGATCACGATAAAGGTCGGCAAAGTGAAAACCAACTTCACCGCTCGACCACAATGAAAACTGAATTCATCGTTTGATTTCGACAAAGGCCGGCAAGGTGAAAACCAAATTTACCGCCCGATCATAACAAAGTCGGCAAGATGAAAGCCAAATTCATCGTCCAATTACAAAGCGACAGGTCAGCAAGGTGAAAACCAACTTCATCGCCCGACCACGATGAAAACCGAATTCATCGTTTAATTTCGACAAAGGTCAACAAAGTGAAAACCAAATTCACTGCTCAATCAAGACGCATTAATCTGAAGCATTCATCGTCCAATTATAAAGCAACAGATCGACAGAAAGTGAAGAACAGATTCACTGTACGATCTCGATAGGAATGATCGTCCGACAAAGGTGAAAATGCGATTCACCTAAAGGACGATCAAACCGGGACAGAAACCACCATCTACAAATCGGCAAAGATGAACGCAGAATAATGCAAGAAGTTATCGAAAGTGATCCCAAAAAAGAACCTGACGAGGTCTTATGGATTGCTATATAATAACTCAAAAAGACTGGCCGACACTAAAAAGTCGGACCAAGTCAACCCAAGTTATCAGCGAATCCCTGGAAAGAGGTCTGGCCAACCCTATTAAAGAGGAATTGCTATAACTTAGAAGAGATCGACATAACGAAGTCGGTCTCCTACAAGACAAGTTATAAAAGTAATCCCTAAAAGAGACCTAACAAAGGTCCAAGAAAGAGGATTACAAAAATAACTTAGAAGAGATCGACCTAACGAAGTCGGTCTCCTACAAAACAAGTTATAAAAGTAATCCCTGAAAGAGACCTGAACAAAGGTCCAAGAAAGAGGATTACAGATATAACTTAGAAGAGCCCGACATGACAAAGTCGGCCCAAACGAAAAAAGTTATAAAAGTAATCCCAGAAAGAGACTTGAACAAGGTCCAAGAAAGAGGATTACAGAAATAACTTAGGAGGACCCGACATGACAAAGTCGACCCAAATGATAAAAGTTATAAAAGTAATCCCTGAAAGAGACTTGAACAAGGTCCAAGAAAGAGGATTACAGACATAACTCATAAGAGACCGACAAGAAGAAGTCGGACCAACGAAAGCAACAGCTTGGACTGATAAGAAGAAATCGGACCAACGAAAGCTACAGCTTAGATCAATAAGAAGAAGTCGGACCAACGAAAGCTATAGCTTGGACCGACAAGAAGAAGTCGGACCAATGAAAGCTACAGCTTGGACCGACAAGAAGAAGTCAGACCAACGAAAAACGTGCGCTAAAACGGACATAGCTCTGCCCAAAAAAGCCACGGCTCCACGACAAGGCTATCAAAATTGTTCAGACTGATTAAAAAGAGTTCTACGAGAACACTAAAAAGTCGTCAGACAAGTTAGCCCCAAGGACCACCTCGACCAGGCAGAAAGTGGACAAAACCAGGAGTGATCAAAAGAGGTCGGACAACAAAGTACCGACACTCTACAAAGGTCCACAAAGGGGACAAAGACATCTCGCAACGGCCAGAGAAAGGCCAGAAATGCTTTGCTTAAAAGTACGAAGTCTTGAAAAAAGACACTACTTAAAAGGCAAAAGCACAAATCAAAACAGCGCTAAAAAGTCATCCAAATAGACTATAAAAAGGTTCTCCCATCGGAACACTACCTAAAAAGTTGTTGGATTATGACTAAAAAGCCCGAGCAGTGAAGACAAACAAAGTCGGAAGAAGGCTGAAAAGACCTCTCAACAAAATAAAAAGAGCAATACCAGACTCCCACAAAGGAGAAACTACTCAAGATCGACCAAAGTCAAGATGCTTGAGCACGACTTCCTCAAAGAGATCGAAGCTCTGAAAGCACGATCTCACGAAAAGATCCGAACTCAAGCAGGGGCAAAGTCGTACAGGTCGACGTCAGCTAAGAAGAGGCACAAGTATGATCTCAAAAAAGAACAAGCCAAAAGGTTGGAAAACAACTTAAGGCTCAAATGTGCTTAGCCAAAAGGGATACAATTCCACTCAAAGAAGGCACAATCTCAAACAGGGTTACGAATGTCATCCGAGACTAAAAAAGGTTCTATATAAAGAACACTAAAAAGTCATTGGACAAGTCACTAAAAGCCCGGATATCAAGCCGCAAGGATAACTTCGCCAAAGCAGAGGGTTGTCAACACAAACTTAAAGGAAGGCGTGATCCAGAAGGCAAGGGTAGAAAACCCACACTACCGCTCAAAAGAGGTTGGACTGTGAAGTACCAAACCTCTAGAAAATCTGCAAATATTGCAAAGCAATGAAGAAACAAGCCAGACAGATGCTTGAGCACGACTTCCAAAGAGATCGAAGCTCTAAAAAGCACGATCTCACGGAAAGATCGAACTCAAGCAGGGGCATTGTTCATACCCTAGGTCAAGCTGTCCGACCCGGGATGTTTAGTGTTCATATCCTGGGTCGAGTTGTCCGACCCGGGATGTTCTACAGACAAAGCGACCGACCTCTTCTGGTCAGGACAATCCGACCTCTTTTCAAAGAGCTCGGCCAAGTCACGAGAAAGCCCAAACAAAGGGCCCAAATAGAGGAACACGCCCCAGATCCTAAGGCAGCCCAAGCCTACAAGAGAAGGGCGGTTCCCTTGAAGATAAGATGACCTCACTTGAAGATAAGATAAAGATAAAATAAGATAACTAACTTATCTTATCCACAGGAGGCCACATCTCACCATTATAAATACACTAGAGCACCCAGGTATAACTCATACTCTGATTCTACTCAATACCTGCTTAATACCCTTGCTAACTTAAGCATCGGAGTCCGCTGCAGGTACCCCCCACCCTTCGGTGATAAAGGATCAGCAGCACTCTCAGTTCCACAAGTCGGACACACCAGCTCCGACCGCTATACACCTGCCGGACACGTCGGCTCCGACCAACACAGAAGATCTCGTCCGAGATCGACCTACAGTTTCAGGTAACCCTCGGAATAGTTTTTAAAATATCAAATGAATTCGGAATTACGCAAATTTTATATCCGTGCGACCGTCTCGGATTAAGCTTTCTATTAAACCAAAAATTATAATTTTTCATTGACTCTAGCTTCGGGAATATAAGCAAAACCGTGACTGCTCTGCAGTGTTTTAAATCCAGAAAACAGCTGCAGCATACAGCATTCAAAATTTCGTATAAAATCCAAATTGAATCCAACCATCTTCAAAATTAATGTGATTAAACTTAACTTATCCAAATTTCTTTCTCAATTGGTTCCAGGGTCATACCATTTTTAATGAAGGAGTTACGTAGCTTGGAAGTTAGGTAATTTTCTGCAGAATTCTGTTTTACAAATCATTAAACACAACCTCTTCCAAGTCCCATAACTCACTTATTAAAACATGAAAAACCCTGAAATTTGAATCATATATACTAAACATACTCAACTTTCACCTCCAATTAGTTGCATCTCAATATCATTCCAGAATTAAAAATTATAAAGTCTCAAAGTTACTGATTTAGAAAACAAAACCTGACTTTTACTGCGTAATACATCTTACTTTAAAAATTCAAATCTTTAAAACCACAACACTAAGAATTCTAAATTTTTATGAAATTAAAGTATTAGGACCAGAGTTTCATTTAAAATTGGTTCCATTTCAAAATTCAAACTGGAGAAATTCCAATAGAGGAAACAAGTTGCTGCGGTGTTAAACACTCTGCAGAAAAACCAGATTTGACATCCATAATTCAAAAATTCACCATAAATCATAAAATTAATGAAAAAGTCTCAAATTCACCAGTCCAGATCCCTATATTCCCAAGATTAATCCGGACTTAGTTCCACCCAATTCCGATAATCACAAAATTAGTTATAGCTTTTCAAAGTTGCTGACTCAGTTTAGAAATTATGCAGAAAATCAGATTTTAGAATTCAACTTTGAAATATCATAACTAATTCTCTAGTTGATACGAAACCTTAAAAATTGAGTTTTCACAATTACACTTAATATAATTTACTTAACACTTAAATTCTTATCATTTCAGTCACTATAGAGTCACTGATTCACTTTCAAAGTTGCCGTTTAATTTCAAGAGAACCTGATTTTCAGCAAATCATTTAGTATTCAAAATCCAACCCTTCAATACCCCTCAAAACCAATTCCAAATCAACCACCAACCAAGCTCATTAACATTACAATATACCAAATAATAGCTCAATAATAAGTCATCAAACTATTCCCAATCTACATAATCAATCAATATCACCAATCAACAATTTCAAATCACAATCTCAACCATTGCAATCACAATTTCAGTCACAATTCAATATTCACATAATCAATCAATTACTCACAGCTATTAAATCTATTTGCAGTTATTCAATAAACCTTGTAGGCGTTCTAAAATTAAAATCGTTTTAAACCCCCTACCTCGATGTCGCAATTACAAGAAACTGGAGACAAAATTGCGGCGAGACAGCTGGCTAGACCCCTACTAGTCACGCAACCATTTCAGCCAAGAAAGCAGCAGCACTACATCTCAACACAACCGGGATAGCAGTGCCGTTAGCTCCCACAAAAGTGATCATGGTTGCAGCGAGATGAAGATTTTGAATTCAATGGAATCGAAAAGCAAAAACGGCACTGGTGATTTAAAACAGAGCACAAGGCAAAGTTGAATTAAAACAAGAACAAGAAGTTCGATAATAAATTGGTAAAATAGGGCATGCAATTGGAGCAGAAATAAGGGGAAAAGGCAAACCCAGGCCAATGGATGTTGAACCTAATTAGAACGGGAACAGGGCAGCGATGATTCCCAGTAATCCTTCCCGGTGGTTCCAGCAGCAGTAACACCCCGCCAGTGGATCCATTCCACTGGTGCACAAAATTGCAATCACACTTTTGCAATCCCGCACAACTAACCAGCAAGTGCACTGGGTCGTCCAAGTAATACCTTGCGTGAGCAAGGGTCGATCCCACGGAGATTGTCGGCTTGAAGCAAGCTATGGTTATCTTATAAATCTTAGTCAGGATATCAGAAATTATCAGGATTGATTGTAGAAAGCAAAAGAACGTGCAATAAGTACTTGTTATGCAGTAATGGAGAATAGGTTGAGGCTTTGGAGATGCTCTATCTTCTGAATCTCTGCTTTCCTACTGTCTTCTTCATCAAACACGCAAGACTCCTTCCATGGCAAGCTGTATGTAGGGTTTCACCGTTGTCAGTGGCTACCTCCCATCCTCTCATTGGAAATGTTCAACGCACCCTGTCACGGCACGGCTATCCATCTGTCGGTTCTCAATCAGGCCGGAATAGAATCCAGTGATTCTTTTGCGTCTGTCACTAACGCCCCGCCTTCAGGAGTTTGAAGCACGTCACAGTCATTCAGTCATTGAATCCTACTCAGAATACCACAGACAAGGTTTAGACCTTCCGGATTCTCTTGAATGCCGCCATCAGTTCTAGCTTATACCACGAAGATTCTGGTTAAGGAATCCAAGAGATATCTACTCAATCTAAGATAGAACAGAGGTGGTTGTCAGGCACATGTTCATAGTTGAGAATGATGATGAGTGTCACGGATCATCACATTCATCCGGGTTAAGAACAAGTGATATCTTAGAATCGAAGCAAGCATGATTGAATAAGAAACAGTAGTAATTGCATTAATCCATCAAGACACAGCAGAGCTCCTCACCCCCAACCATGGGGTTTAGAGACTCATGCCGTGGAATGTACACAATGAAACGTGTAAAAAAATGTCATGAGATCCTTGATACAATGTCAAAAGATCCTATAAATAGTAAACTAGTATCCTAAGGTTTATAGAAATGAGTAAATGACAGAAAAATCCACTTCCGGGCCCACTTGGTGTGTGCTTGGGCTGAGTATTGAAGCATTTTCGTGTAGAGACCTTTTTTGGAGTTAAACGCCAGCTTTTATGCCAGTTTGGGCGTTTAACTCCAAGTTTTATGCCAGTTCCGGCGTTTAACGCTGGAATTTCTGAGGCTGATTTGCCACGCCGGTTTGGGCCATCAAATCTTGGGCAAAGTATGGACTATGATATATTGCTGGAAAGCCCAGGATGTCTACTTTCCAATGCCGTTGAGAGCGCGCCAATTGGGCTTCTGTAGCTCCAGAAAATCCACTTCGAGTACAGGGAGGTCAGAATCCAACAGCATCTGCAGTCCTTTTTAGTCTCTGAATCAGATTTTTGCTCAGAACCTTCGATTTCAGTCAGAAAATACCTGAAATCACAGAAAAACACACAAACTCATAGTAAAGTCCATAAAAGTGAATTTTAACTAAAAACTACTAAAAATATACTAAAAACTAACTAAAAGATACTAAAAACATACTAAAAACAATGCCAAAAAGCGTACAAATTATCCGCTCATCACAACACCAAACTTAAATTGTTGCTTGTCCCCAAGCAACTGAAAATCTAAATAGGATAAAAAGAAGAGAATATACTATAGACTCCAAAATATCAAAGAAACATAGCTCCAATTAGATGAGCGGGACTAGTAGCTTTTTGCCTCCGAACAGTTTTGGCATCTCACTCTATCCTTTGAAGTTCAGAATGATTGGCTTCTTTAGGAACTCAGAATCCAGATAGTGTTATTGATTCTCCTAGTTAAGTATGATGATTCTTGAACACAGCTACTTAATGAGTCTTGGCCGTGGCCCAAAGCACTCTGTCTTCCAGTATTACCACCGGATACATACATGCCACAGACACATAATTGGGTGAACCTTTTCAGATTGTGACTAAGCTTTGCTAGAGTCCCCAATTAGAGGTGTCCAGGGGTCTTAAGCACACTCTTTTGCCTTGGATCACAACTTTATTTCCTTCTTTTTCTTTCTTTTTCTTTTTCGAAATTTTTTTTTTTGTATTCACTGCTTTTTCTTGCTTCAAGAATCATTTTTATGATTTTTCAGATCCTCAATAACAGTTCTCCTTTTCCACCATTCTTTCAAGAGCCAACAATTTTAACATTCTTAAAACAACAAATTCAAAAGACATATGCACTGTTCAAGCATGCATTCAGAAAACAAAAAGTATTGTCACCACATCAAACTAATTCAACTAGTTTCAAGGATAAATTTCGAAACCCTGTACTTCTTGTTCTTTTGTGATTAAAGCATTTTTTATTTAAGAGAGGTAATGGATTCATAGGACATTCATAGCTTTAA
Source organism: Arachis stenosperma (assembly GCF_014773155.1). Lineage (NCBI taxonomy): Eukaryota > Viridiplantae > Streptophyta > Magnoliopsida > Fabales > Fabaceae > Arachis > Arachis stenosperma. The sequence goes on along the minus strand of NC_080378.1, from coordinate 43,825,717 downwards.
GGCATAGACACTAATGATCACAAGACACAAACATGGATAAACATAAGCATGAAATTCGAAAAAACAAGAAAATAAAGAACAAGGAAATTAAAGAACGGGTCCACCTTAGTGATGGCGGCTTGTTCTTCCTCTTGAAGATCTTATGGAGTGCTTTAGCTCCTCAATGTCTCTTCCTTGCCTTTGTTGCTCCTCTCTCATGATTCTATGATCTTCTTTAATTTCATGGAGGAGGATGAAATGTTCTTGGTGCTCCACCCTTAGTTGTCCCATGTTGGAACTCAATTCTCCTAGGGAGGTGTTGATTTGCTCCCAATAGTTTTGTGGAGGAAAGTGCATCCCTTGAGATGAATCTCTCCATCTCCCATGGCTCTGAGGTGGAAGCTTCACTACAAGAAAATAAGCTTTCTGCCACGCTTTTAAAGTGTGCCGAAAAGTGCTAAAAAGCGTGCCAATAGCTTTTCGGCACGCTTTTTGAGCTATCGACATACTTTTGAAAGGGTCACATCTGCCAGCGTGCCGGTTGCTCTATCGCCACGCTTTTGTGGATCTATCGGCACGCTTTCTTTTTGGCCACACTTTCAATTCTTGCCACGCTTAAAAGCGTGGCCATAGGTGTTAATCTATCGGTACGCTTAAAAAACGTACCAAAAAGTTTATATCGCCACGCTTTTGGAGCGTGCCAAGAAAGTTGGTTTTGGCTACACTTTGAAAGCGTGCCGATAGAGCACATACAGCCACGCTTTTAAAAGCGTGGCTTTCCTATTAAAGCCTTTTGCCACGCTTTCAAAGCGTGGCCTATTCCTTTGTCAAATTAAAAAAAAAGGAAAAAATTAGAATGCATAATAATAATTGAAAAATTACAATTCTATAATAATAATTAAAAAGAGAAAATTAGAAGGCATAAGAATTGATTTTTTATTGATTTACATGAATTATTTACATGCTATAATAATAATTTAAATTAAAACTATAATGTTCCCAAAGATATGAAGGATGGAAAACCAAAAAGTGATATACAGCAGAACTATGATTAACAAAAAGTTGATGTGGGAAGAACTCCTGCTACCATTTGCTTTAAAACTCCTCGTCTTTATTGGCCGCGGCTTCTTCCTTATCATATTTTTCATCAGCCCTCTTCATGCTCTCCTTCTCCTTCTCCCTTTTCTCCTCCTACTTCAGCAGCATTATAACTTTCCATAGCCTTCTCATATTCTGCTTTAAGCTTAACAACTTTATCGGAATAAGGCTTCCAATCCTGAACCACACATCAAGACACTTGAATCAACATCACATTGACAAGCACATCATAAGAGGTCCAATCACCATTGCTGGGTTGATTGTTTTTTTTTTTTTTTGCAAATTTCCAAGCAGCATATTCAGCCAATGTCTTTGAAAGCACATACCAGTACCATGACTGAAAAAAAAAGGAAAATGGCAAACAAAATTGATGGTACCAAAGTCTCAAATTTACAAGGGATTGAGCTTATTCATATGAATCAAAATTAAATCAGCAACACATAAAGCTAATTCCACTCCTACTAATTTGGCCTAATTAGGCGAATATGATAACAATTGTAGGGACATGGCACATACCTTCGACTCCTTACAAAGTTCATGATCGAAAAATCAGGTGTCATCAACTACTGCTTTAGGAGTCAGAAGCCTTCCATTAAATGTAACAGCAGCAATTGAAGAAGTTAAAATAACGTGCTTCACCGACTGCGATTTCACAAACACTGCAAAAATAAATCAAATAGAACATGTTCACAAAACATAGCGTCTTCGCTCGCCAACAAAAAAGCTGATTAAACAACTTTGCAACGCAATATCCAAAATTTGACCTTCCACTCATTAAGAAATTATATATACTTTGCATCTTAAAACTTAAGATTCCTACGAAAAACCAAATCCCCACAAAAAATAATATTAATAAATCATTCATCATGCTAGCCACTCCCAGAAAGGAAATAATCAAGCCAACAAAGGCAAGGAAATCCCTAAAAGTCGGGAAAAAAATAGTTACTATTCAAAATCCCAAACCTAACATGCAAAAAACCAAATTGCAAAGCTCTGTCTCAAATAAAAAAGGCGCTATCTCCACTAATCAAACCAAGAGGAATGCTCCAATTAATCAAAAAGGAAAACAACAACCAACTCTAGCTAAGCCTAACTCTCATAAAACAAAAACAGCAGCAGAATAGGTTCTTAATAAAAGCAGGGATAAACAGGGAAGCCATCAGGAATATTGGAGAAGCTTTAGCTATATGCTGAATGATCATTATAAGGTGTACAAAGAGGGAGGTTATGTGCCCCTAGCAGGTGAGCATAAAAATCTTACCATTAGTGACATGATGAGTTCCTATGGGGATGCATCTTTGTTCAAAGGTGATTCAGCAGCATCCTTCAAACACCTCATTTTTCATAAGTTAGATTATGCTTGCTACTTAGGTGGAGTAACAAATTGAATGAGAGATTAAAATAATGAAAGACTAGAGAAAATTCTGAAACAGAGTAATGCCAAACAGAATAGAGTATTAATGAGATCGAAGCTTTCAAGGTTTATCATTCAGTTTCCTTTGTATCAAACTATTCATCTAATTTCCATAATTTGGTAAAAAAATGAAAATCAAATTCATAGAAAACTAATGCTCAAATATCTTTAAAAAAATATCAGATTCACACCAGATATTTTTTTTCCTTAAAAAAAAGCAGTTCAGGAATCAACACAGATACTAAAACGGTATCTTGTGAAAGTTTTTGGTTACCTTCACCTCCCATGATTATTAATCCAATTAGCATAAGAACAGGATGGATCTGTATCAAGAAAAAGGAATACGTAAGTTAAGGGTACTTCACTAACTATATATTGACAATTTATATATAATAATAGTCACAAATATAAGATATATAAGGGCTTAATATAGATTAGTAACTTCAACTTGTGTAATATTATATGATTATCTTGTGTTATATATAAATGAATGTATTAAAAACTAAACCCAGTCCCAAATCAGTTTAGTTACTAATTCATCAATGTAATGGTAGGAGAAAAAAGCCACCCCTGAAGTGTATGTTCCAAAGCCAAACCATGACAATAGTAGCCACTGCTAGAAGGTGAGCCACAAAGGTAAATGGAAGAGTAGGAACTCCCAACCCCATCTTCAATCTTTTCTCCTTTTGTCTCCTTCGCAAGCATTGTCTGTAGAGGAAGCATGACCAACTCCTTCAAGGTGTCCTTCACATCTTCTAAAGCCCCAATATCATCAAAAGTGACCCCAATATCACTTGGAGGAATCACATCAGCAAGCAGTAATGGGTGCTGAAGATTTGTTTCAAACAGTAATAGGAACAACAAAAGAGATGAAAATCAGCGATTAGATTACCTTCAGCGATTTCTTTGAATTCTTGTTTTCATTTATGCTCTTGAGAAAAACAAAATTTCTGTTTGAAGTCCAATAATTGCCTAGCGTATAGCATTACAAGTTCCAAATTTCATATAGATCAGATACTACAAATCACCTTATCAATGAAAACAGAACAAAATAATGTAATATCTCAATCACATAATTCTATCCCTTAGATTGAATAATGTTATCAATGAAGCTGGAAAATTGAAAATAACTTACTAGGTTACTTCTCTTGGATAATGAGTCTTCTCTGTGATAAAGTGTCATAAAGTACAGATTAATAAATCATAATTTTCAATGCTATAAAACTCAGAAACAACTCAAATTCTCAGGAAACAAGGGAATCAAAATCATTTGCTAAACAAACCATGCAGATTAAAGTTCAGATCAGTTTAAGGACATTTGCTAAACAAACAGAGGAATCAAAAGCATGCTCAAATTCTCAGGAAACAGCTCAAATTCTCAGGAAACAGAGGAATCAAAATGTTTACAATCAATTAACCTGAAAATAGACAATCGAAGAAACAAGTTCAGAGTTCATAGACCCACCTCGGTTTATTAACAAGAGAATTAAAATGGGTGATGCAAAAAACAAAGAAACTCAGAGAGGGACAGAAAAAGAAACAACCTCATGAATATATAATATAGAAATTGACCTGATCAGATTTGCTACCATTGGCAGGGTTGCTAACAGAATTGGAGGAGCTCAGTTTACATTAAATGGAATACACTACAAATTGATTGCTAATGAAGGAAACAATACACTTCATGGTACATATATACTAGTGCTAGTACTATATATGCCTACTTTATTTCCCTAATTAAACAGACATAATTCTAATTTAATTAATTTCTATTACTGCTAACAAGATCTATCTGATGAAGAAAGATGTCACATATAATAAAGATTATCAAATTCAGCTACCACAGTTTTGATGGTGAAGAAGGTAATGAACCTAAAATTCTCAGCGGTCCAAAATAGAGGAACAGAGAGACAGAGAATCAGAGGAAAGAATGACTTACCTGTGTTTATGAGGGTTTACGAGAGACAGAGACCGCTGCGCTGAGGGAGTAGGAGGGCCAACGAGGGTTGAGTTGATGGTGAGACAGAGACAGAGGGCCAACGAGAGTTGCGTTGATGGGCGAGGGTTGAGAAACAACAATAGGGTTTGACGGTCGGGTGCGAGGGTTAGACAAACAGCATGGGTGCAACGGTCATTGGCTTAGACAGATGGGGATGAAGGCGATGAAGGTGATGAACGGTCATGGGTGCGATGAAGATGAAGGCCGGCGATGAACGATTTTCGGTCATGGAGATGAAGGCAATGAAGGACGGCGCGGGTAACTAAGGCAGGGGTGCGAAGGTCATTGGCTTAGACAGATGAGGATGAAGGAGATGAACTTTCATGGGTGCGATGAAGATGAAGGCGATGAACGATGAACGGCCATGGAGATGTTGTTTGAGGATGATGACGGCGCAGGTTACTTAGCTTATAGGGTTTTTTTTTTTGTGACTGGGTCACTTTTGATTGAGGGTAAACTAATGTGATGTTGTTTCAAGGTAAGCTACTGAAAAAAAAAAGCTAAGTGTGGAAAAAAATTGGGTGGAAAACTAAATTTTGGGGGAAGGAATTCTATTGGTACGTTTTTTTGTAGGGTGCCCATAGACCATTGAAACACAAACTAGTCACGCTTTTTAAGCGTGCCGGTTTTCTTATATGGCCACGCTTTTTAAGCGTGACAAAAAAAGCGTGCCAATTTCCCTCTATCGCCACGCTTTTCAAGCGTGCCAGTAAAAAAGCGTGGCCAAATTTCAAGTATTTGGGCACCCTCGTAAAAGCGTGCCAATTTTTCTCTATGGACACGCTTTTCAAGTGTGCCAAAAAAAACGTGGCCAAATCACAAATCAGTGGCCACCCTCACAAAAGCGTGTCCATAAACCACTTTTGAGTACGCTTTAAAAGCGTGGCAAGAAAAAAGGGTGCCGACAGGCCTTTTTTCTTGTAGTGCTTTTGCCTTCCCTTTCCTCTTTCTAGAGGTTTCTCCGGCCTTGGGTGCCATAAATGGTTATGGAGAAACAAAAAGCAACGCTTTTACCACACCAAACTTAGAAGGTTTGCTCGTCCTCGAGCAAAAGAAGAAAGAAGAGAGAGAGTGGTGGGGTAGGTGGGGATCCTGTGGGGTCCACAGATCCTGAGGTGTCAAGGAAAAGTCATCCCTGCACCAAATGGCATGCAAAATCACGTTTTGGGCCAATTCTGGCGTTAAACGCCGGGCTGGTGCCCATTTCTGGCGTTTAACGCCAGGTTCTTGCCCTTTCCTGGCGTTTAACGCCAGTCTGGTGCCCCTTTCTGGCGTTAAACGCCCAGAATGGTGCCAGACTGGGCGTTAAACGCCCACCTGCTAGCCTTACTGGCGTTTAAACGCCAGTAGGTTCTTCCTCCAGGGTGTGCTGTTTTTCTTCCTGTTTTTCATTCTGTTTTTACTTTTTCAATTGATTTTGTGACTTCTCATGATCATCAACCTATAGAAAACATAAAATAACAAAGGAAATTAGATAAAATATAACATTGGGTTGCCTCTCAACAAGCGCTTCTTTAATGTCAGTAGCTTGACAGTGGGCCCTCATGGAGCCTCACGGAGGCTTATAGCAATGTTGGAACCTCCCAACACCAAACTTAGAGTTTGGTTGTGACCTCCCAACACTAAACTTAGAGTTTGACTGTGGGGGCTTTGTTTTACTCTGTTTTGAGAGAAGCTCTTCATGCTTACTCTCCATGGTTACAGAAGGAGAACCTTGAATCTTATAGTTTGCACTGTCTGCAAGCCACGGAACTTCCTGAATAGCAATCAATTGCTCATCCGGAAAGGTTTCAGAGATCTCAGTAGGAGGGAGGGATGCTCCTGCTACTGGTTCTATCCGGGACAGGTGATCAGCTACTTGATTCTCTGTCCCTTTTCTGTCTCTTATTTCTATATCAAACTCTTGCAGAAGCAACACCCATCTTATGAGCCTGGGCTTTGAATCCTGCTTTGTGAGTAGATATTTAAGAGCAGCATGGTCAGTGTACACAATCACTTGTGATCCTACTAAATAAGATCTGAACTTGTCAATGGCATAAACCACTGCAAGTAACTCCTTTTCTGTGGTTGTGTAGTTCTTCTGTGCATCATTTAGGATACGGCTGCCATAATAAATGACGTGCAGAAGCTTACCATGCCTTTGTCCCAGTACTGCACCAATGGCATGGTCACTGGCATCACACATTAGTTCAAATGGTAATGTCCAGTCTGGTGCAGAGATAACTGGTGCTGTTACCAGCTTAGCTTTCAGAGTCTCAAATGCCTGCAGACACTCATTATCAAAGATAAATGGAGTGTCAGCAGCTAGCAGATTACTCAGAGGTTTGGCAATTTTTGAAAAATCCTTTATAAACCTTCTGTAGAATCCTGCATGCCCAAGAAAGCTTCTGATTGCCTTAACATTGGCAGGTGGTGGTAATTTTTCAATTACCTCTACCTTTGCCCTATCCACCTCTATTCCCCTGCTTGAAATTTTGTGCCCAAGGACAATTCCCTCAGTCACCATAAAGTGACATTTCTCCCAGTTTAAAACCAGGTTAGTCTCTTGGCACCTTTTCAGGACAAGTGCTAGGTGATTAAGACAGGAGCTGAATGAGTCTCCATATACTGAGAAGTCATCCATGAAGACTTCCAGAAATTTCTCTACCATATCTGAGAAGATAGAGAGCATGCACCTCTGAAAGGTTGCAGGTGCATTGCACAGACCAAAAGGCATCCTTCTATAGGCAAACACGCCAGAAGGGCAAGTAAATGCTGTTTTCTCTTAGTCCTGAGGATCTACTGCAATTTGGTTGTAGCCTGAGTAGCCGTCCAAAAAGCAGTAGTATTCATGACCTGCTAGTCTCTCTAGCATCTGGTCTATGAATGGTAAAGGAAAATGATCCTTTCTGGTGACTGTATTGAGCCTTCTGTAGTCAATACACATGCGCCACCCTGTAACTGTTCTTGTAGGAACTAGTTCATTCTTTTCATTATGAACCACTGTCATGCCTCCCTTCTTAGGGACAACGTGGACAGGGCTCACCCAGGGGCTATCAGAAATAGGATAAATAATCCCAGCCTCTAGTAACTTAGTAACCTCTTTCTGCACCACCTCCTTCATGGCTGGATTTAGCCGCCTTTGTGGTTGAACCACTGGCTTAGCATCATCCTCCAATAGGATCTTGTGCATGCATCTTGCTGGGCTAATGCCCTTAAGATTACTTATGGACCACCCAAGAGCTGTCTTGTGTGTCCTTAGCACTTGAATTAGTGCTTTCTCTTCCTGTGGATTTAAAGCAGAGCTTATGATCACTGGAAAAGTGCCACCTTCTCCTAGAAATGCATATTTCAGGGATGGTGGTAATGGTTTGAGCTCTGGTTTAGGAGGCTTGTCTTCTTCCTGAGGAATTTTCGGAATTTCTTTTATTTCCTTTAGTTCCTCAAGATCAGGCTGAACATCTTTAAAGATGTCCTCTAGCTCTGATTCAAGACTTTCAGTCATATTGACCTCCTCCACCAAAGAGTCAATAATATCAGTGCTCATGCAGTCATTTGATGTGTCTGGATGTTGCATAGCTTTAACAACATTCAACTTGAACTCATCCTCATTGACTCTCAGGGTTAATTCCCCCTTTTGTACATCAATGAGAGTTCGTCCAGTTGCTAGGAAAGGTCTTCCTAGAATGAGAGTTGCACTCTTGTGCTCCTCCATTTCCAGCACTACAAAGTCAGTTGGAAAGGCAAATGGCCCAACCTTGACAATCATATCCTCTATTATGCCTGATGGATGTTTAATGGAGCCATCAGCAAGTTGGAGGCATATCCTGGTTGGTTTGACTTCTCCAGTCAACCCAAGCTTTCTGATAGTGGATGCAGGTATTAAATTGATGCTTGCTCCAAGATCACATAGGGCTGTCTTGGTGCAAGTGCCTTCTAATGTGCATGGTATCAGAAAGCTTCCAGGATCTTGAAGCTTTTCTGGTAAGCTTTTTAGAATGACTGCACTGCATTCTTCAGTGAGAAACACTTTTTCAGTTTCTCTCCAATCCTTCTTATGACTTAAGATTTCCTTCATGAACTTAGCATAAGAAGGTATTTGCTCAAGTGCCTCTGCAAAAGGAATCTTTATTTCAAGAGTCCTTAAATAGTCTGCAAAGCGGGCAAATTGCTTATCCTGTTCCGCTTTGCGGAGTTTCTGAGGATAAGGCATCTTGGCTTGATATTCTTCAACCTTAGATGCTGCAGGTTTATTCCTTACAGAAGTGGTTGAAGAAGCCTTGTTAGAGGGATAATTATCAGCACTCTCAGGTGTCTGATCCTCCCTTGGCGTTTGAACGCCAGGATTGGGTGGAAAATGGGCGTTTAACGCCAGCTTTTCCCCCTTTTCTGGCGTTTGAACGCCAGAACTGGGCAAGGAATGGGCGTTTAACGCCAGCTTCCCTTCCCTTTCTGGCGTTTGAACGCCAATAAAATTCCTCTCTGGGCTCTTACTGTCCTCAGAGGGATTTTGAACAGTGGTTTGGTTATCCTCTGTCATTTGTTCCTTGTTTGGCTTTTTGCTCTTTTGAGCAGTGGTATTCAGTGTCTTCCCACTCCTCAGTTGAACTGCTTGACATTCCTCTGTTATCTGTTTAGATATTTGCTGTTTTGCCTGATTCAACTGTAGTTCTATGCTCTTGTTAGCAACTTTAGTTTCATAGAGCATCTCTTTAAATTCTGCTAACTGTTCTGTCATCAGGAGCAATTGTTGATTAAGCTCAATTATCTGTTCTTGAGGATTAGGGTCAGTGACTACTGCCATGACTTCCTCTTTTGGGGAGAACTCATTGCTAGAGTACAAATATTGGTTTCTAGCAACAGTGTCTATAAGCTCTTGAGCTTCTTCAATTGTCTTCCTCATGTGTATAGATCCACCAGCTGAGTGGTCTAAAGACATCTGAGCTTTTTCTGTGAGCCCATAGTAGAAGATGTCTAACTGTACCCACTCTGAAAACATTTCAGAGGGGCATTTTCTAAGCATACCTCTATACCTCTCCCAGGCATTATAAAGGGATTCATTATCCTCTTGTTTAAAGCCTTGGATGTCCAGCCTTAGCTGTGTCATCCTCTTTGGAGGGTAAAAATGATTCAGGAATTTGTCTGATAACTGTTTCCATGTTTTTATGCTTGCTGTAGGTTGGTTGTTCAACCACCTTTTAGCTTGATCTTTTACAGCAAATGGAAACAGTAATAGTCTGTAGACATCCTGATCTACCTCCTTATCATGTACTGTGTCAGCAATTTGTAAGAACTGTGCCAGAAACTCAGTAGGTTCTTTCTGTGGAAGACCGGAATACTGGCAATTTTGCTGTACTATGATAATGAGTTGAGGATTTAGCTCAAAGCTGCTTACTTTGATGGGAGGTGTACAGATGCTACTCCCATATGCAGCTGTAATGGGGTTAGCATATGACCCCAGAGTCCTTTTGGACTGATCAATCCCTCTTAGGTCCATAATGGACAAAAGGGAAATGATAATGATTGCAAATAGATAAATTTTGTTTTTTTTTTATTTTTGAGTTACGAAAATAATAAAATAAAACAAAAGAAAATTAAAATAAAAATTCGAAAATCAAAAAGAAAATAAGATCAAAGCAAATTGAGAACTGAATCAATTAGTTAATTAAAAAGATTTTGAAAATAGCAATTAGAAAGATATGATTGAAAAAAAATTTTATGAAAAAGATTTGATTTTGAAAAGAGGAAAGAGAAAAACACAAAAAGACACCAAACTTAAAATTTTTAGAAGATCAAACACTAATTTTCGAAAATTTTAAAGGAAAAACACAAAGAAGACACCAAACTTAGAATTTTTATGAATCAAAAAGGAACTAAGAACATGCAAAAACGAAAATCTTTAAAAGAAAAACAAAAGCATGCAATTGACACCAAACTTAAAATATAAAACTAGACTCAACTAAAAGACTCTAAACCAATTAAAGACAAAACAGTCCTAATCTAAGCAACAAGATAAGCCGTCAGTTGTCCAAACTCGAACAATCCCCGGCAACGGCGCCAAAAACTTGGTGCACGAAATTGCAATCACACTTTTGCAATCCCGCACAACTAACCAGCAAGTGCACTGGGTCGTCCAAGTAATACCTTGCGTGAGCAAGGGTCGATCCCACGGAGATTGTCGGCTTGAAGCAAGCTATGGTTATCTTGTAAATCTTAGTCAGGATATCAGAAATTATCAGGATTGATTGTAGAAAGCAAAAGAACGTGCAATAAGTACTTGTTATGCAGTAATGGAGAATAGGTTGAGGCTTTGGAGATGCTCTATCTTCTGAATCTCTGCTTTTCTACTGTCTTCTTCATCAAACACGCAAGACTGCTTCCATGGCAAGCTGTATGTAGGGTTTCACCGTTGTCAGTGGCTACCTCCCATCCTCTCATTGGAAATGTTCAACGCACCCTGTCACGGCACGGCTATCCATCTGTCGGTTCTCAATCAGGCCGGAATAGAATCCAGTGATTCTTTTGCGTCTGTCACTAACGCCCCGCCTTCAGGAGTTTGAAGCACGTCACAGTCATTCAGTCATTGAATCCTACTCAGAATACCACAGACAAGGTTTAGACCTTCCGGATTCTCTTGAATGCCGCCATCAGTTCTAGCTTATACCACGAAGATTCTGGTTAAGGAATCCAATAGATATCTACTCAATCTAAGATAGAACAGAGGTGGTTGTCAGGCACATGTTCATAGTTGAGAATGATGATGAGTGTCACGGATCATCACATTCATCCGGGTTAAGAACAAGTGATATCTTAGAATCGAAGCAAGCATGATTGAATAAGAAACAGTAGTAATTGCATTAATCCATCAAGACACAGCAGAGCTCCTCACCCCCAACCATGGGGTTTAGAGACTCATGCCGTGGAATGTACACAATGAAACGTGTAAAAAAATGTCATGAGATCCTTGATACAACGTCAAAAGATCCTATAAATAGTAAACTAGTATCCTAAGGTTTACAGAAATGAGTAAATGACAGAAAAATCCACTTCCGGGCCCACTTGGTGTGTGCTTGGGCTGAGTATTGAAGCATTTTCTTGTAGAGACCTTTTCTGGAGTTAAACGCCAGTTTTATGCCAGTTTGGGCGTTTAACTCCAAGTTTTATGCCAGTTCCGGCGTTTAACGCTGGAATTTCTGAGGCTGATTTGCCACGCCGATTTGGGCCATCAAATCTTGGGCAAAGTATGGACTATCATATATTGCTGGAAAGCCCAGGATGTCTACTTTCCAATGCCGTTGAGAGCGCGCCAATTGGGCTTCTGTAGCTCCAGAAAATCCACTTCGAGTGCAGGGAGGTCAGAATCCAACAGCATCTGCAGTCCTTTTCAGTCTCTGAATCAGATTTTTGCTCAGAACCTTCGATTTCAGTCAGAAAATACCTGAAATCACAGAAAAACACACAAACTCATAGTAAAGTCCAGAAAAGTGAATTTTAACTAAAAACTACTAAAAATATACTAAAAACTAACTAAAAGATACTAAAAACATACTAAAAACAATGCCAAAAAGCGTACAAATTATCCGCTCATCACCACACAACTCCAACAATCAGAAGAATGAATACTAGAAGTAGAAACAACCGCGCCTATGGCAACTCCAATGGCACCAGCTCCTTCTTCTTCTTGCGTGCAGAGGCAATAGTGATGGCTAGGGTTTGATGGAAGTGGCTCTCCCTGGTGATCTCAACAGCGGCCGTGGCTTCAATTGATATCAAGAACGGCGGTGACAACGCGAAGTGGCAGCGATTGTGGCTCAACGACAACGGCTTCATCGTTCTCTGTCTCAACCCTCTCAACTTCGATCTCCCTTCTGCTCTCTCCTCTCTTGTCGACAGCAACGGTGAGGCACGTAATGGCGGCAGCGGTTCCCTCTTCTGTCAGCGACATCCCTCCTCCTCTCTTCCTTCTCTCTCGAGCCCTCTCTGTTCTCCATTTTCCCTTTGCTTCTTCTCTGTTCCTTTTTTTTCTTCTGTAATATGTATTGTGTATATGTGGTAGGAGTTTAACCGTGAGTGAGTGGTGAGGAAACAATAAGCGTGGCTCAATAACTAATAAACAAATGTGGAGTACGTGTGTGAGTGCGTGATTGGTCAGGGAGTATACGTATTAGATAATAACAATATGTATAAAATAAGAAATATAAGACTTTATTAAAGTAAAATATGTATGAGTAACTAAAGAACTTTTACAAAATATTCGAGATAAAATAACAATTTAAGATTCAAACATAATATTATGAAAATTACTTTTGAAACACAGAGTTTTACTTACTAATTTATCAATAAGCTTAAATAATTATTTTTAATTTAAATCATAAAGTAAGCATACTAATAACATTTTATAGAATACAATTTAAACTCAAAATATTAATTTTTCAAATTAAATGATATAAATTTTCATCATTCTTCCATTACTAGAACTTTAATTCTAATTTATATAAAATAACTAATTATAATAAAAGTTGTATAAAAATATTAACTGACTTAAACTTAAAGTATCTACAAAAATTTATTTAATCATTCCTAATAAATTAATCTCTAAGAGCTCAAATTAATAAAATAAACCATAATTTAAGCATAATACAATTTTTCTTAAATTAAATTATATAACACTTCCATTACTGAATTCTAATTTGAAATTATATAAAATAACCAATTATAAAAATTTACACAAAAATATTAATTAACTTAACTGCAAATATTAATAAAACTAATTTAATTATTCTTAATTGATTTTATAAAATAAGATATCAAATTAATAAAATAAATCGTAACCTTTTAAGAATAAAAGTTACTTAAATTAAATTATACAATTCTTTCTTATTTTTCAATTACTAAAATTATAAAAAATATTCCATTATATAAAATTACTTAAGAATATTAATTGATTCAAAATAAAACTATCTATGAATCTATTTAATTATTTCTAATAAAATAATTTCTAAAATTATAAAGTTTAAAGTTAATAAAATAAAATCACAATTTATTTATAATTATATTTTCAAAAATGCGGGATGTTATAAAAGGACTCTGAAGAAGAAGCTAAGAGAAGCTAAAGCACAACAATCCAGAAAAAACCTTATAGAGAATCTCGAAAAAGAGAGAGACATGGCCGAACACAATAATAATGGTGGAGGCACAAGGAGGATGCTTGGTGATTATACTACACCTACTTCTAAATTTGATGGAAGAAGCATCTCAATCCCTGCCATTGGAGTAAATAATTTTGAGCTAAAGTCTCAACTAGTTGCTCTAATGCAACAGAACTGCAAGTTTCATGGACTTCCATCAGAAGATCCCTACCAGTTTTTAACTAAGTTCTTGCAGATCTATGAGACTGTTAAGACTAATGGAGTAGATCCTGAAGTCTACAGGCTCATGCTTTTCCCCTTTACTGTAAGAGACAGAGCTAGAACATGGTTGGACTCACAACCTAAAGATAGCCTGGACTCTTAGGATAAGCTGGTCACGACCTTCTTGGCTATGTTCTTTCCTCCTCAAAAACTGAGCAAGCTTAGAGTGGATGTTCAGACCTTCAAACAAAAAGATGGTGAATCCCTCTATGAAGCTTGGGAAAGATACAAACAGTTGACCAAAAAGTGTCCTGCTGACATGCTTTCAGAGTAGACCATTTTGGATATATTCTATTATGGTCTATCTAAGTTCTCTAAGATGTCATTGAACCATTCTGCAGGTAGATCCATTCACCTAAAGAAAACGCCTACAAAATCTCAAAAACTCATTGACATTGTTGCAAATAACCAATTCATGTACACTTCTGAGAGGAATCCTGTGAATAATGGGACGCCTCAGAGGAAGGGAGTTCTTGAAATTGATGCTCTGAATGCCATATTGGCTGAGAACAAAATGTTAACTCAGCAAGTCAACATGATTTCTCAAAGTCTGAATGGATGGCAAAATGCATCCAACAGTACTAAAGAGGCATCTTCTGAAGAAGAAGCTTATGATCCTGAGAACCCTGCAATGGCAGAGGTGAATTACATGGGTGAACCCTACGAGAACACCTATAATTCTTCATGGAGAAATCATCCAAACTTCTCATGGAAGGATCAACAAAAGCCCCTACAAGGCTTTAATAATGGTGGAAGAAATAGGCTTAGCAATAGCAAGCCTTTTCCATCATCTTCTCAGCAACAGATAGAGAATTCTGAGCAGAGCTCCTCTAGCTTAGCAAACATAGTCTCTGATCTGTCTAAGGCCACTTTAAGTTTCATGAGTGAAATAAGGTTCTCCATTAGAAACTTGGAGGCACAAGTGGGTCAGCTGAGTAAGAAAATCACTGAAACTCCTCCTAGTACTCTCCCAAGCAATACTGAAGAGAATCCAAAAAGAAAGTGCAAGGCCATTCATATAATCAAAATGGCCGAACCTAGAGAGGAAGGGTAGGATGTGAATCCCAATGAGGAAGACCTCATGGGACGTCTCCCGGACAAGAAGGAGTTTGATGTGTGGAAAACGATCCAACACAAAACTCACCGGCAAGTGTACCGGGTCGTATCAAGTAATAATAACTCACATGAGTGAGGTCGATCCCACAGGGATTGAAGGATTGAGCAATTTTAGTTTAGTGGTTGATTTAGTCAAGCGAATCAAGTATTGGTTGAGTGATTTATGATTGACAGAAACTAAATTGCTTAAAATGTAAAGAGGGAAGGGAAAATTGCAGAAAATTAAAGAGAGCCAGAAGTAAAATACTGAATCTTAAAGAGCAAGTAATTTAAAATTGTAGAAACTTAGATTGCAAGAAATGTAAATAACTGAAGCTTAAAGTGCAAGAAACGTAAATTACTTGAATCATAAAAGGGATTGGGAGTTGGGATTGCAGAATTTAAATAAGCAAAAGTAAATTGCAATAAACAGAAGAGTAGAGGATTGATTGATTGGAATTAGATCTCAACAGAAAATAAAATTTCTTCGAAGAGTAAACAAAGAATGGCTGATGCTTAATTTGCAGCAATAACAGGTGCTTAAGTTGCAGCAATTTAAAATTGGATTCAAGATCTTAGGAGTAGAAGAGACTAGATAACAAGTCTAGATCTCAAATCCTTCCTTGATCCAACAAGAACAATTGCAAAAGAAGTAAGGAAAAGTGAATTGCAGAAAGAGTAGAAGATGAAGCAGTATATGGAACTTGAAATTCAATTATGCAGAAAATTAAACAAGAGATCTCAAGGTGAGATTGAAACAGAAATTCTTCAATTCTCCACCCAAGATTCAATGCAAGAAAAGTAAAGAGTGCTCAAGCAAGAACAAGGAAGAAGAGAGATCAATTCTCCTTCCTGATTCTCTAAGATCTCAATTCAAAGCTCAAAAATAAAATTCAAAATGAAGTTTTAAAATCTAAAAGTTCAAAGAAAAAAAAAGGTCCTTCTTACATCAAACTAGCTTCTATTTATACACTTTCTATTCTTGGTTTTTGGAATCTGGATGGGCTTTTGATTTGGTGAAGAAATGAATTAAGTTGGACTTTTAATTCAATTTTCAGCCCATGAGAAATTAGCTTCCAGGAGGCTGCTCTGCTCTTGTGGAGAGCAGAGTAGTGAAGTCTTGCATGGGGATGCATATTGCGTGCGTGCTGAGTGTGGGACATCAGGATGCTGCCCTGCTCTTGGGGAGAGCAGGGCAGTAGTGTCATGGTGCGCGCTTGTGCTGCGTCCTGGCCGTGTCATGGTGCCTGTCCGTGCGTGCTTGTGCTACTCAAGGAACGCTGCTCTGCTCTCCTTGTGGGCAGCACAGCAAAGTCTCCCAAGGGTCCCTGGTTCGAAACTTGATGGAGGGAGATTGTTGCATTCCTTCCTTGGTTTCTTGGCACCAAAGTAGCGCCTAATATCTTGCTTCCTCAAGGTGTTGTGTTCGATCCTTGAAGGTTGAAAACAAGCCAATTTTGGCTTGTTTTCCTTGTTTTTCAGCGCTACTTCCTTCCCCTCTTGTTCTTGGGTTCGAAACCCATGGGTAGCACTTGGAGAACAATTTCCTTTGAATTATTTTTTATGAGAGCCCGATATTGCTCTTGAAGAGGGCAGGGCAGAATTTTTCCTTTCTTTGTTCCTTGGCATAGAGTTGTGCTCCTCTCTTATGGAGGGCAGGGCAGTGATGTTTTGGAAGCTTGGTTCATTATGCTGCTCTCCTGGAGAGCAGTGTGCTCTTGTGGAGAGCAGTGTGGCTTCCTTCATCAATGTTGCACCACACTTTTCCTTCTTTTACCACACCTTTTTCTTCCTTTGGCCGCACTTCTTAAGCCACGTTTTTCTTCTTTTCTTCCTTTCTTCACCTACAAGAAACCAAAACAACCAATCAAAGTATCTCCAAATTCACAAGGTTTATAAATAAAAAAAATCAATTAATTTTAGCTCAAACCTCATGATTTAGCATCAATTAAATGGTGGTTGTTTGATTTAAAGAAGTCATGCATTTTCATTCCAAATTACTTACTTAAGATGCAAGAAAGTGCATAAAGACTAGTGAAACAAGTGAAATTAGCTTGAAAAATGGGTATATGATGACTTGACATCACAACACCAAACTTAAATATTGCTTGTCCCCAAGCAAGCATCAAAACTAAGAGGAAATGAAATGAAAAAGAAGAGCATACATATCCTTATTAGGCATATAGTAGAACTTGGTTCATGGAGTTTCATGCAGATCAATAGTAGTTCATTTATTATTTGCTGTCATAACAAATAATGTCTCCTAAAGGGTTCACCAAGGTTGCTGCTGTAATACCTTACTTTTTATTTATTTCCCTTGTTAGCTTTTTCTTCTTTCTTTTGAATTAGAGAGCTTATTATTTATTGAAGGCTTGGTGGCAAATGTTGCAGCAGCCTTTGGCTTTATTTTTGGCTCAACATTTCTTCACCATAGACACATGGCTCACCATTTCCTCCTAGGATCATTGATGCCTAGCATCTCTTTGGATAACTAAATGCTTTGTAACTAGGTTGCTCTTTATTGTGGACTTTCAATTGGCCATCCCAAATCAGTTGATCTAAGTGGCCAGGTTTTGAAATACCCCTTAGAATTTACTTGTCCAAGCATATCCTAGTACAAGAACACCACACGCATGTGTCCTAGGGTCCAAGCTATTGGTGCCTAGCCTTATTCTTTGTTTCTTTGCCAGCTTTTGGCCTTTTCTTTTTCCTTTTCTTTTGATTTTGTTTTATTTTCAAGGGACTTTTATTAATTGAAGGTTTATAGCAGCAAACTAGCTTAAGCTTCAGGTAACATGTCATTATGCAGCAATTATTCTATGAGCTAACAATTGAATCAAACACATACCACCACTAACTTCCATTCTAACTTATGCAACATTGGATATTTACTTTCTAATTCAAATATTTCTCTTTTATTCAAGCATATGGGAAACAAAACAGAATTCAAGCTAAGTGATGAATGACAAGCACTTATGCAAATAAGCATTCTTAACAAACAATTCCACTTGCAACCAAATAAACACTTTAGCGAGACATATAAGAGTTCCCAAATCAAAACAATTCACAACAGCAAAGATTAAGTTTAGATACAACCTTTGAAGTTGCAGCCCTTTGGTTCTTCCTTCCGTTGTGTCCCTTTTGAGTCATAATGCCATTTGTCTTCAAATGTTGTCTAATTTCCTGCATAATTCTCAAAAGTTGCTTGCTTCTCAAGCCCTTAAATGAATGGTTAGTATGCATAAATTGAGTGTGTCTCTTGGATTTATTTTGATGTGGGAAAACCAAACTTAATTCCTTGCCACTGCCTCAGATGCAACAAGTTAACCATATGTGAAACCTTGTGTCTTTGCTAAAGGTTATGAAATTAAAAAAGAAAACTAGAAAATAACTAGATGGTTGAATGAATTGTCTAATTGCCTGGAGCTAGCATTCTGCATAAGGTGAGAGTATGCTTTTAGATATATTTTGGTGGAACACCAAACTTAAAATCATTCATTCTCCCTTAACTTGTTTTGGTGTGAAACACCAAACTTAGCTCCTTGCACTACAGACCAATTATTCAACCTTTCTATTGAAATAAGCCAGAAAAGAAAACTACCTCAGGTTGGGTTGCCTCCCAACAAGCGCTTCTTTATTGTTATTAGCTTGACATCTTTCATTGTTGCTTCAAGAAGGCAGTAGGCTCTGAACCTCTTTTTCCTTGTCCCATTGTCCTCCTAAATACGATTTTGCTCTGTGCCCATTTGCTGTGAAGTGGCTCTGTGTAGCTTCATCTAGCAGCTCAAGACTTCCTTAAGGAAAGACTTTTGTTACTAGATATGGACCTGTCCATTTGGACTTGAGCTTGCCAGGAAAGATCTTGAGCCTTGGGTTATACAGGAGCACTTGCTGTCCTGGCTTGAACTCTTTCTTTGAGATCTTCTTGTCATGCCACTTCTTAGCTTTTTCCTTGTATATCTTAGCACTCTCATAAGCTTCTAGTCTAAACTCATCTAACTCATTTAGTTGCAGCAGCCTCTTTTCTCCTGCTGCTTGAGAATCAAGGTTGAGGAGTTTAGTGGCCCAAAAAGCTTTATGTTCAAGCTCTACAGGGAGGTGACAAGATTTTCCATATAGTAACTGAAATGGGGACTTTCCAATGGGGGTTTTGAAAGCTGTCCTGTATGCCCAGAGTGCATCTTCTAATTTCCTGGCCCAATCTTTCCTTTGCTTCCCACTGTTTTTTCTAAAATTCTCTTCAATTCTCTATTTGCTAGTTCAGCCTGCCCATTAGTTTGGGGGTGGTATGGTGTGGCTACTTTATGAATAACTCCATATTTATGAAGAAGTTTCTCCATTTGTTTGTTACAAAAATGACCACCACCATTACTGATGAGACCCTTGGGCACTCTATATCTAGTAAAAATATGCTTCTTGAGGAATTGAAGGACAATTTGCGCATCACAGGTAGTTGTGGCTATGGCTTCCACCCACTTTGAGACATACTCCACTGCTACCAAGATATATTTGAAAGAATAGGAAGGGGGAAGGGTCCCATGAAGTCAATGCCCTATAGATCAAATAATTCTAATTCCAAAATAAAATTCTGAGGCATCTCATTCCTCTTTATCAATCCTCCTGCTCTCTGGCATTCATTACATTGGTGAACAAACTCTCTGGCATCTTTGAAGATAGTTGGCCAATAGAAGTCACTCTGCAGTATCTTTGTAGCTGTTCTTTCTGGACCAAAGTGTCCACCATAAGCTGAGCCATGGCAATGCCACAACATATCCCTTATTTCACTCTCAGGGACACACCTTCTAATCACTCCATCAGAACATCTATTGAACAGGAAGGGTTCATCCCACAAGAATTTCCTTGCTTCATTGATTAACTTCTTTACTTGTTGCTTAGAGAACTTTTGAGGTATCTTCCTCCCCACTTTGTAGTTTGCTATGTCAGCGAACCACGGTGCTTGCTGGATTTGAAAAAAATATTCATTTGGAAAGCTTTCATTCACTGGTTGGGAGGCTTTTTGAATTGTTTCTTGTGGTAGCCTCGACAAGTGATCAGCAACTCGGTTTTCAGTGCCCTTCCTGTCCCTTACCTCAATGTCAAACTCTTGTAGGAGCAATATCCATCTGATAAGTTGATGAGCGGATAATTTGTACGCTTTTTGGCATTGCTTTTAGTATGTTTTTAGTAGATTTAGTTAGTTTTTAATATATTTTTATTAGTTTTTAGCTAAAATTCACTTTTATGGACTTTACTATGAGTTTGTGTGTTTTTCTGTGATTTCAGGTATTTTCTGGCTGAAATTGAGGGATCTGAGCAAAAATCTGATTCAGAGACTAAAAGGACTGCAGATGCTGTTGGATTCTGACCTCCCTGCACTCGAAGTAGATTTTCTGGAGCTACAGAAGCCCATATGGTGCGCTCTCAACGGCGTTTGAAAGTAGACATCCTGGGCTTTCCAGCAATATATAATAGTCCATACTTTGCCCGAGATTTGATGGCCCAAACCGGCGTTCCAAATCAGCTCAAAACTGCCCAGCGTTTAACGCCGGAACTGGCAAAAGAATGAGAGTTAAACGCCCAAACTGGCACAAAAGCTGGCGTTTAACTCCAAGAAGAGTCTCTACACGAAAATGCTTCAAATGCTCAGCCCAAGCACACACCAAGTGGGCCCGGAAGTGGATTTTTATGTCATTTACTCACCTTTGTAATTCTTAAGCTACTAGTTCCCTATAACTAGGACCTTTTACTATTGTATTTTAGATCTTGAGATCTTTGAATCTTTTGATCACTGGGGGCTGGCCTCACGGCCATGCCTAGACCTCATTCTTATGTATTTTCAACGGTGGAGTTTCTACACACCATAGATTAAGGTGTGGAGCTCTGCTGTACCTCGAGTATTAATGCAATTACTATTGTTCTTCTATTCAATTCGGCTTGTTCTTGTTCCAAGATATCACTTGTTCTTCAACTTGATGAATGTGATGATCCGTGACACTCATCATCATTCTCACCTATGAACGTGTGACCGTCAATCACCTCCGTTCTACCTTAGATTGTGTAGATATCTCTTGGATTCTTTAACCGGAATCTTCGTGGTATAAGCTAGAATTGATGGCGGCATTCAAGAGAATCCGGAAGGTCTAAACCTTGTCTGTGGTATTCTGAGTAGGATTCAATGATTGAATGATTGTGACGAGCTTCAAACTCGTGATTGTAGGGCGTTAGTGACAGACGCAAAAGAATCACTGGATTCTATTCCGACATGATCGAGAACCGACAGCTGGATAGCCGTGCCGTGACAGGGTGCGTTGAACATTTCCACTGAGAGGACGGGACTGTAGCCATTGACAACGGTGATGCCCAACATACAGCTTGCCATGGAAAGGAGTAAGAAGGATTGGATGAAGACAGTAGGAAAGCAGAGAGACGGAAGGGACAAAGCATCTTCATACGCTTATCTGAAATTCTCACAAATGAATTGCATAAGTATCTCTATCCTTATCTTTATGTTTTATTCATAAATCATTCATAACCATTTGAGTCTGCCTGACTGAGATTTACAAGATGACCATAGCTTGCCTCATACCAACAATCTCCGTGGGATCGACCCTTACTCGCGTAAGGTTTATTACTTGGACGACCCAGTGCACTTGCTGGTTAGTTGTGCGAAGTTGTGTTTATGCCATGGTATTGAGCACCAAGTCTTTGGGGCCATTACTAGGGATTATTTGAGTTGTGAAAAGTAGTGATCACAATTTCGTGCACCAAGTTTTTGGCGCCGTTGCCGGGGATTGTTTCGAGTATGGACAACTGACGGTTCATCTTGTTGCTTAGATTAGGTATTTTTCAGAGTTCTTAAGAATGAATTCTAGTGTTTCAAGGTGATGATCTTATCATCACCAAAGCTGATTGATTCTCATCAATTTAG
The DNA here is from genome assembly GCF_014773155.1 of Arachis stenosperma. Classification (NCBI taxonomy): domain Eukaryota; kingdom Viridiplantae; phylum Streptophyta; class Magnoliopsida; order Fabales; family Fabaceae; genus Arachis; species Arachis stenosperma. The sequence goes on along the minus strand of NC_080378.1, from coordinate 43,803,815 downwards.
CTCTTGAATGCAATGTCCTGCTGAAGCTTGGCTATCCATGTCTAATTCCTTTAGACTGAAGCTTTAGACTAACATTGCATGATTCCTGGAATTCTCATTAAGAATTTTGATACCTTTATTTTCTTTTCCACTTAATTTTCGAAAAATCCAAAAAAATTACAAAATCATAAAAACCAAAAATATTTTATGTTTCTTGTTGAGTCTAGTGTCTCATTTTAAGTTTGGTGTCTTGCATGCATTGTTTATTTGATCTTGGTTCTGTTTTCAAATCAATAATACAGGGAACTGAAGATTCAGTACATGCAGCAGAGGAATTATACAGAAAAAGCTGGGCGTTCAAAACGCCCAGTGAAAAAGGAAAAACTGGCGTTTAAACGCCAGCCAGGATACCTGGCTGGGGGTTTAACACCCAAAAGGGTAGTGCTTTGGGCGTTAAACGCCAGAATGTGCACCATTCTGGGCGTTTAACGCCAAGATGGCACAAGAGGGAAGATTTTGTTTTCAAATCAATTTTTTTTCAAGTTTTCAAAGTTTTTCAAAATCAAATCTTTTTCAAATCATATCTTTTCAATCAAATCTTTTTCAAAATCAATTTCTTTCCTTTTTCAAAGATACTTGCTAACAATTAATGATTTGATTCAACATTTCAAGTATGTTGCCTTTTCTGTTGAGAAAGGTTTAATGTTTAAATCATATCTTTTCTTGTTAGCCAAGTCATTAATTTTTTTTAAAAAATCAAATCTTTTTAAATTGTTTTTCAAATCATATCTTCTCAATCATATCTTTTTAAAACCATAACTTTTAAATCACATCTTTTTCAAAAAAGTTTTCAATCATATCTTCTTCAAAATCTTTTTCAAAATGTTTTTAAAATCTTTTACTTAATTTTCGAAAAATCTCTTCCCCTCTTCTCACATCCTTCTATTTATGGAGTACCACTCCTTCTCAATGCACAATTCGAACTCTATCTCACTAAGTTCGAATTCTTCTACCTCTTCCTTCTATTTTTTCTGTTCCTCTGACACCTCAAGGAATCTCTATACTGTGACATAGAGGATTCCACATTTTCTTGTTCTCTTCTCTTTTATATGAGCAGGAGCAAAGACAAAAGCATTCTTGTTGAAGCTGATCTTGAACCTGAAAGGACCTTGAAGCGAAAGCTAAGAGAAGCTAAGGCACAACTCTCTGTAGAGGACCTAATAGAAATCTTCAAAGAAGAAGAATCCATGGCAGCCTAGTGCACGAAATTGCAATAACACTTTTGCAATCCCGCACAACTAACCAGCAAGTGCACTGGGTCGTCCAAGTAATACCTTGCGTGAGCAAGGGTCGATCCCACGGAGATTGTCGGCTTGAAGCAAGCTATGGTTATCTTGTAAATCTTAGTCAGGATATCAGAAATTATCAGGATTGATTGTAAAAAGCAAAAGAACATGAAAAAGGTACTTGTTTTGCAGTAATGGAGAATAGGCTGAGGCTTTGGAGATGCTCCATCTTCCGAATCTCTGCTTTCCTACTGTCTTCTTCATCAAACACGCAAGGCTCCTTCCATGGCAAGCTGTATGTAGGGTTTCACCATTGTCAGTGGCTACCTCCCATCCTCTCAGTGAAAATACGTCCCTGATGCTCTGTCACAGCATAGGCTAATCATCTGTCGGTTCTCAATCAGGCCGGAATAGAATCCAGTGATTCTTTTACGTCTGTCACTAACGCCCCGCCCTCAGGAGTTTGAAGCACGTCACAGTCATTCAGTCATTGAATCCTACTCAGAATACCACAGACAAGGTTTAGACCTTCCGGATTCTCTTGAATGCCGCCATCAGTTCTAGCTTATACCACGAAGATTCCGATTAAAGAATCCAAGAGATAACTACTCAATCTAAGATAGAACAGAGGTGGTTGTCAGGCACATGTTCATAGTTGAGAATGATGATGATTGTCACAGATCATCACATTCATCCGGATTAAGAACAAGTATTATCTTGGAATGGAAGCAAGCATGATTGAATAAGAAACAGTAGTAATTGCATTAATCCATCAGGACACAGCAGAGCTCCTCACCCCCAACCATGGGGTTTAGAGGCTCATACTGTGGAAAGAAACGTGTAAAAATGTTATGAGGTCCTAAGGTACGGATACAATGTCAAAAGATCCTATTAATAGTAAAACTAGTGTCCTAAGGTTTACAGAAATGAGTAAATGACAGAAAAATCTACTTCCGGGCCCACTTGGTGTGTGCTTGGGCTGAGCAATGAAGGAATTTCGTGTAGAGACCTTTTCTGGAGTTAAACGCCAGCTTTCATGCCAGTTTGGGCGTTTAACTCCAAATTTTATGCCAGTTCCGGCGTTTAACGCTGGAATTTCTGTAGGTGACTTTGAGCGCCGGTTTGGGCCATCAAATCTTGGGCAAAGTATGGACTATTATATATTGCTGGAAAGCCCAGGATGTCTACTTTCCAATGCCGTTGAGAGCGCGCCAATTGGGCTTCTATAGCTCCAGAAAATCCACTTCGAGTGCAGGGAGGTCAGAATCCAACAGCATCTGCAGTCCTTTTCAGTCTCTGGATCAGATTTTTGCTCAGGACCCTCAATTTCAGTCAGAAAATACCTGAAATCATAGAAAAACACACAAACTCATAGTAAAGTCCAGAAAAGTGAATTTTAATTAAAAACTAATAAAAATATACTAAAAACTAACTAAAAGATACTAAAAACATACTAAAAACAATGCCAAAAAGCGTACAAATTATCCGCTCATCACAACACCAAACTTAAATTGTTGCTTGTCCCCAAGCAACTGAAAATCAAAATAGGATAAAAGAAGAGAATATACTATAGACTCCAAAATATCAAAGAAACATAGCTCCAATTAGATGAGCGGGACTAGTAGCTTTTTGCCTCCGAACAGTTTTGGCATCTCACTCTATCCTTTGAAGTTCAGAATGATTGGCATCTATAAGAACTCAGAACTCAGATAGTGTTATTGATTCTCCTAGTTAAGTATATTGATTCTTGAACATAGCCAGTGTATGAGTCTTGGCTGTGGCCCAAAGCACTCTGTCTTCCAGTATTACCACCGGATACATACATGCCACAGACACATAATTGGGTGAACCTTTTTAGATTGTGACTCAGCTTTGCTAAAGTCCCCAATTAGAGGTGTCCAGGGTTCTTAAGCACACTCTTATTGCTTTGGATCACCACTTTATTTCTTTCTTATTCTTTTCTTCTCTTTTTTTTTTCGAAAATTTTTTTTTTGTGTTCACTGCTTTTTCTTGCTTCAAGAATCATTTTGATGATTTTTCAGATCCTCAATAACAGTTCTCTTTCTCCTCATTCTTTCAAGAGCCAACAAATTTAACATTCTTAAAAACAACAAATTCAAAAGACATATGCACTGTTCAAGCATTCATTCAGAAAACAAAAAGTATTGTCACCACATCAAACTAATTCAACTAGTTTCAGAGATAATTTTCGAAATCCTGTACTTCTTGTTCTTTTGTGATTAAAGCATTTTTTCTTTTAAGAGAGGTGATGGATTCATAGGACATTCATAGCTTTAAGGCATAAACTTAAATTTTATTAATTATGAATTAAGAACAAGACTCAGAAATTAAATATAAGATGAAACTAAAAATAGAAAAAAAACGAAATAATATATATATAAAAAAACGAAAAAAAAGAATAGGCTCCTAATGATAGAGGTTTTCACAGAGTTAGGACTCAACAACCTTGATTTTGAGAAGTGGATGCTCCCTTAGCTTGAGAGGAGAGCTTTTGGCGTTTCATCTCTTGAATTTCACGCCCCTGCTTCTCTTGTTCCTTCAGCAATTTGCAGAGCATGCAGTTTTGATTCTGCTGTTCTTCCTTCAGTTGCTCCATAGTCTCTTGCAACTTGGTGATAGATGCTTCTAGGCTGGACCAGTAGTCAATTCTTGGGAATTCAGGGAGGAATTCCTGCGCCCTCCTCTTGATGGAGTTGTCTTGCACTTGTCCTTCCATTGACTTCTTGGTGATTGGGTGTTCAATGGGTATGAACTCATCTATGCCCATCTTCACCCTAGCCTCTTTACAGAGCAAGGAGATCAAGCTTGGGTAAGCCAATTTGGCTTCAGTGGAATTCTTATTTGCAATTGTGTAGATCTCACAAGCAATCACATGATGCACCTCCACTTCTCTTCCAAGCATAATGCAATGAATCATCACTGCTCTCTTGATGGTGACCTCAGAACGGTTGCTAGTGGGCAATATGGAACGCCCAATGAAGTCTAGCCAACCTCTTGCAATTGGCTTGAGGTCTCCCCTCTTGAGTTGGTTTGGGACACCCTTTGAATTGGTTATCCATTTAGTCCCAGGGAGACATATGTCTTCTAGAACTTGATCCAACCCCTTATCTACTCTCACCATCCTCCTATTAAAGGAGTCAGGATCATCTTGCAGTTGAGGCAATTTGAAGATTTCTCTTATTTTGTCCAGATAAAAGTACATAACTTTCCCTCTGACCATGGTTCTATAGGTATGGTAAGCAGTTCCAGTCATTCTCTGCTTATCTATTAGCCACAGATTTGAGTAGAATTCCTGAACCATGTTCCTTCCAACCTTTGTCTCAGGATTGGTTAGAACTTCCCATCCTCTGTTTCGAATTTGCTCTTGGATCCCCGGATATTCATCTTCTTTCAGATCAAATTTCACTTCCGGGATCACTGACCTCAGACCCATTATTTTGTGATAATGGTCTTCATGTTCTTTGGTTAAGAACTTCTCTTGATTCCAAAGATTCTTTGGATTATTCTCTTTCTTGCCTCTTAAATTGGTTTGTTTTCCCTTAGGAGCCATGATATTGATGAATCTTGGCTTAGTGATCACGGAAAAGCACACCAAACTTAGAGGTTTGCTTGTCCTCAAGCAAAAGAAAAGAAAGAAGAGAGAGAGAGAAAGAGGAAATTCGAATGGTGTGGGTAAAGGGGGTTCCAAACGTGAATTTATAAGGGGAGGGAGAAGAGATTTCGAAAAAAATAAAAATTTGAAAGGAGATTTGAGAAGATATGAAAAGAAATTGAGAAAAGGGTGAGTTTTTGAAGAAGATTTGTGATTAATTTGAAATAGATTTGAAGAATGGTTTTGATTTGTGAAGATTTGAAAGTGAATGATGAAAGGTTGAAGTGCATTTATGTAGAAGAGTATGGTTAAAAAGAGGAAAGTTTGAAAAAAATTGAGTTGAAAACAAAAATGTGGTCCCCCCACCTTTCTGGCGTTAAACGCCCAGAATGGCACCCATTCTGGCGTTTAACGCCCATTTGCTACCCCTTTTGGGCATTTAACGCCCAGCCAGGTGCCCTGGCTGGCGTTAAACGCCAGAAAGCCTTTGTCACTGGGCGTTTTTCCAAAACGCCCAGGATGCTGCACACCTGGCGTTAAACGCCCAGAATGGTGCCCATTCTGGCGTTTAACGCCCAAAATGGTACCATTACTGGCGTTAAACGCCCAGAATGGTACCCATTCTGGCGTTTAACGCCCAAAATGCCCCTTACTGGCGTTTTTTCGCCAGTAAGCTCATTTTCTCTGCTTTTTGAGCTGAATCCTTCTGTAACTCTGTGAATTCCTTCATTTTTGATACTTGCCTCTGTAAGAGCTAATCATATACCTTCCTAATGACTGGGTTGCCTCCCAGCAAGCGCTTCTTTACTGTCTTTAGCTGGACTTTTACTGAGAATCACTCAAGCCTCAGTTTTGAGCATTCCTGCTCAAAATTTCCTTCAAGATAGTGCTTGATTCTCTGTCCATTTACAATGAACTTTCTGTCAGACTCAGTATCTTGAAGCTCAACATATCCATATGGTGAGACTCCTGTAATCACATACGGACCCCTCCACCGGGATTTGAGTTTTCCTGGAAATAATTTGAGCCTGGAGTTGAAGAGCAGAACTTTTTGTCCTGGCTCAAAGACTCTGGTTGACAATCTCTTGTCATGCCACTTCTTTGCCTTTTCCTTATAAATTTTTGCATTTTCAAAGGCATTGAGTCTGAACTCCTCTAGCTCATTTAGCTGGAGCAGTCTTTTCTCACCAGCTAACTGAGCATCCATGTTTAGGAATCTGGTTGCCCAGTAGGCTTTATGTTCCAGTTCCACAGGCAAATGACAGGCCTTCCCATATACTAGTTGGTATGGGGAGGTTCCTATAGGAGTCTTGAATGCTGTTCTATATGCCCACAGAGCATCATCCAAGCTCTTTGCCCAATCCTTTCTTCGGGCCATTACAGTCCGTTCTAGGATTCTTTTTAGCTCTCTGTTAGAGACTTCTGCTTGCCCATTTGTCTGTGGATGATACGGAGTTGCCACTTTATGGCTAATTCCATATCTAACCATAGCAGAGTATAACTGTTTGTTGTAGAAATGAGTGCCCCCATCACTGATTAGCACTCTGGGAACGCCAAACCTGCTGAAAATGTTTTTCTGGAGGAATTTCAGTACGGTTTTGGTATCATTAGTGGGTGTAGCAATTGCTTCTACCCACTTAGATACATAGTCCACTGCCACCAGAATGTAAGTGTTTGAGTATGATGGTGGGAATGGCCCCATGAAGTCATATCCCCATACATCAAACAATTCTATCTCTAATATCCCTTGTTGAGGCATGGCATATCCGTGAGGCAGGTTACCAGTTCTTTGGCAACTGTCACAGTTACGCACAAACTCTCGGGAATCTTTATAGAGAGTAGGCCAGTAGAAGCCGCACTGGAGAACTTTAGTGGCTGTTCGCTCACTTCCAAAATGTCCCCCATACTGTGATCCATGGCAGTGCCATAGGATCCTTTGTGCTTCTTCTCTGGGTACACATCTGCGGATCACTCCGTCAGCACATCTCTTAAAGAGATATGGTTCATCCCAAAGGTAGTACTTGGCATCTGAAATCAATTTCTTTCTTTGCACACTGCTGTACTCCTTGGGTATGAACCTTACAGCTTTATAGTTTGCAATGTCTGCAAACCATGGAGCTTCCTGGATGGCAAAGAGTTGCTCATCTGGGAAAGTCTCAGAGATCTCAGTAGAAGGGAGGGACGTCCCAGCTACTGGGTCTATCCGGGACAGATGATCAGCCACTTGGTTCTCTGTCCCTTTTCTGTCTCTTATTTCTATATCAAACTCTTGCAGAAGCAACACCCATCTGATAAGCCTGGGTTTTGAATCCTGCTTTGTGAGTAAGTATTTAAGAGCAGCATGGTCAGTGTACACAATCACCTTTGATCCCACTAAGTAAGATCTAAACTTGTCAATGGCATAGACCACTGCAAGTAATTCCTTTTCTGTGGTTGTGTAATTCTTCTGTGCATCATTTAGAACACGGCTAGCATAATAAATGACATGCAGAAGTTTGTTATGCCTCTGTCCCAACACTGCACCAATGGCATGATCACTGGCATCACACATTAATTCAAATGGTAATGCCCAATCTGGTGCAGAGATGACTGGTGCTGTGACCAGCTTAGCTTTCAGGGTCTCAAATGCCTGCAAACACTGTGTGTCAAACACAAATGGCGTGTCAGCAGCTAGCAGGTTACTTAAAGGTTTTGCAATTTTCGAAAAATCCTTGATAAACCTTCTATAGAATCCTGCATGCCCCAGAAAGCTTCTGATTGCCTTAACATTGGCAGGTGGTGGTAATTTTTCAATTACCTCCACCTTTGCCTTATCCACCTCTATTCCCCTGCTTGAAATTTTGTGCCCAAGGACAATTCCTTCAGTCACCATAAAGTGACATTTCTCCCAGTTTAAAACTAGGTTAGTCTCTTGGCATCTTTTCAGGACAAGTGCTAGGTGATTAAGACATGAGCTAAATGAGTCTCCATATACTGAAAAGTCATCCATGAAGACTTCCAGAAATTTCTCTACCATATCTGAGAAGATAGAGAGCATGCACCTCTGAAAGGTTGCAGGTGCATTGCACAGACCAAAAGGCATCCTCCTATAGGCAAACACGCCAGAAGGGCAAGTAAATGCTGTTTTCTCTTGGTCCTGAGGATCTACTGCAATTTGGTTGTAGCCTGAATAGCCATCCAAAAAGCAGTAATAATCATGACCAGCTAGTCTTTCAAGCATTTGGTCTATGAATGGTAAAGGAAAATGATCCTTTCTGGTAGCTGTATTGAGCCTTCTGTAATCAATACACATGCGCCACCCTGTGACTGTCCTTGTAGGAACCAGTTCATTTTTTTCATTATGAACCACTGTCATGCCTCCCTTTTTGGGGACAACTTGGACAGGGCTCACCCAGGGGCTATCAGAAATAGGATAAATAATCCCAGCCTCTAGTAATTTAGTGACCTCTTTCTGCACCACCTCCTTCATGGCTGGATTTAGCCTCCTCTGTGGTTGAACCACTGGTTTGGCATTATCCTCCAACAGGATCTTGTGCATGCATCTAGCTGGGCTAATACCCTTGAGATCACTGATGGACCACCCAAGAGCTGTCTTGTGTGTCCTTAGCACTTTAATCAGTGCTTCCTCTTCCTGTGGATTTAAAGCAGAGCTTATAATCACTGGAAAAGTGTCACCCTCTCCCAGAAATGCATATTTCAGGGATGATGGTAGTGGTTTGAGTTCAGGCTTAGGAGGCTTATCCTCTTCCTGAGGAATTTTCGAAAATTCCTTTGCCTCCTCTGGTTCTTCTTGATCAGGTTGAGCATCTTTGAAGATGTCCTCAAGCTCTGATTCTAGGCTTTCAGCCATATTGATCTCTTCTACCAGAGAGTCAATAATGTCAGCGCCCATGCAGTCCTCTGGTGTGTCTGGATGCTGCATAGCTTTTACAGCATTCAACTTGAACTCATCCTCATTGACTCTCAAGGTTACTTCCCCCTTTTGTACATCAATGAGAGTTCGTCCAGTTGCTAGGAAAGGTCTTCCTAGAATGAGAGTTGCACTCTTGTGCTCCTCCATTTCCAGTACCACAAAGTCAGTTGGAAAGGCAAATGGCCCAACCTTGACAATCATGTCCTCTATTATGCCTGATGGGTGTTTAATGGAGCCATCAGCAAGTTGGAGGCATATCCTGGTTGGTTTGACTTCTCCAATCAACCCAAGCTTTCTGATAGTAGATGCAGGTATTAAATTGATGCTTGCTCCAAGATCACATAGGGCTGTCTTGGTGCAAGTGCCTTCTAATGTGCATGGTATCAGAAAGCTTCCAGGATCTTGAAGCTTTTCTGGTAAGCTTTTTAGAATGACTGCACTGCATTCTTCAGTGAGAAACACTTTTTCAGTTTTTCTCCAATCCTTCTTATGACTTAAGATTTCCTTCATGAATTTAGCATAAGAAGGTATTTGCTCAAGTGCCTCTGCAAACGGAATCTTTATTTCAAGAGTCCTTAAATAATCTGCAAAGCGGGCAAATTGCTTATCCTGTTCCGCTTTGCGGAGTTTCTGAGGATAAGGCATCTTGGCTTGATATTCTTCAACCTTAGATGCTGCAGGTTTATTCCTTACAGAAGTGGTTGAAGAAGCCTTGTTAGAGGGATCACTGTCAGCACTCTTAGGTGTCTGATTTTCCCTTGGCGTTTGAACGCCAGGAATGGGTGGAAAATGGGCGTTTAACGCCAACTTTTCCCCCTTTTCTGGTGTTTGAACGCCAGAACTGGGCAAGGAATGGGCGTTTAACGCCAGTTTTCCTTCCCTTTCTGGCGTTTGAACGCCAATATTCCTCTCTGGGCTCTTACTGTCCTCAGAGGGATTTTGAACAGAGGTTTGGTTGTCCTCTGTCACTTGTTCCTTGTTTGGCTTTTTACTCTTTTGAACAGTGTTATTCAAGGTCTTTCCACTCCTCAATTGAGCTGCTTGACACTCCTCTGTTATTTGTTTAGATATTTGCTGTTTTGCTTGATTCAACTGTAGTTCTATGCTCTTATTAGCAACTTTAGTTTTATGGAGCATCTCTTTAAATTCTGCTAACTGTTCTGTCATCAGGAGCAATTGTTGATTAAGCTCATTCATCTGTTCTTGAGGATTAGGATCAGTGACTAATGCCATGACTTCCTCCTTTGGAACGAACTCATTGCTAGAATACAAGTATTGGTTTCTAGCAACAGTGTCTATAAGCTCTTGAGCTTCTTCAATTGTCTTCCTCATGTGTATAGATCCACCAGCTGAGTGGTCTAAAGACATCTGAGCTTTTTCTGTAAGCCCATAGTAGAAAATGTCTAACTGGACCCACTCTGAAAACATTTCAGAGGGACATTTCCTTAGCATACCTCTATACCTCTCCCAGGCATTATAAAGGGATTCATTATCCTCTTGTTTAAAGCCTTGGATGTCCAGCCTTAGCTGTGTCATCCTCTTTGGAGAGTAAAAATGATTCAGGAATTTGTCTGACAACTGTTTCCATGTCTTTATGCTTGCTGTAGGTTGGTTATTCAACCACCTTTTAGCTTGATCTTTTACAGCAAATAGAAACAGTAATAGTCTGTAGACATCCTGATCTACCTCTTTATCATGTACTGTGTCAGCAATTTATAAGAACTGTGCCAGAAACTCAGTAGGTTCTTCCTGTGGAAGACCGGAATACTGGCAATTTTGCTGCACTATGATAATGAGTTGAGGGTTTAGCTCAAAGCTGCTTGCTTTGATGGGAGGTGTACAGATGCTACTCCCATATGCAGCTGTAATGGGGTTAGCATATGACCCCAGAGTCCTCTTGGACTGATTAATTCCACTTAAGTCCATAATGGACAAAAGGGAAATGATAATGATTGCAAAGAGATAAATTTTGTTTATTTTTATTTTTTATTTTTTTTGAAATAACCGAAAAAAAAATAAAATAAAATAAAATAAAACAAAAGGAAAATAAAATAAAAAAAATTCGAAAATCAAAAGGAAAATGAGATCAAAGCAAATTGAGAACTGAATCAATTAGTTAATTAAAAAGATTTTGAAAATAGCAATTAAAAAGATATGATTGAAAAATTTTTATGAAAAAGATTTGATTTTTAAAAAGAGGAAAGAGAAAAACACAAAAGACACCAAACTTAAAATTTTTAGAAAATCAAACACTAATTTTCGAAAATTTTAGAGGAAAAACACAAAGAGGACACCAAACTTAGAATTTTTATGAATCAAAAAGGGACTAAGAACATGCAAAAGAAACGAAAATTAAGAGAGAAACACAAAAAGACACCAAACTTAAAATATGAAACTAGACTCAACTAAAAGACTCTAAACCAAAAAATAAAACAGTCCTAATCTAAGCAACAAGATAAGCCGTCAGTTGTCCAAACTCGAACAATCCCCGGCAACGGCGCCAAAAACTTGGTGCACGAAATTGCAATAACACTTTTGCAATCCCGCACAACTAACCAGCAAGTGCACTGGGTCGTCCAAGTAATACCTTGCGTGAGCAAGGGTCGATCCCACGGAGATTGTCGGCTTGAAGCAAGCTATGGTTATCTTGTAAATCTTAGTCAGGATATCAGAAATTATCAGGATTGATTGTAAAAAGCAAAAGAACATGAAAAAGGTACTTGTTTTGCAGTAATGGAGAATAGGCTGAGGCTTTGGAGATGCTCCATCTTCCGAATCTCTGCTTTCCTACTGTCTTCTTCATCAAACACGCAAGGCTCCTTCCATGGCAAGCTGTATGTAGGGTTTCACCATTGTCAGTGGCTACCTCCCATCCTCTCAGTGAAAATACGTCCCTGATGCTCTGTCACAGCATAGGCTAATCATCTGTCGGTTCTCAATCAGGCCGGAATAGAATCCAGTGATTCTTTTGCGTCTGTCACTAACGCCCCGCCCTCAGGAGTTTGAAGCACGTCACAGTCATTCAGTCATTGAATCTTACTCAGAATACCACAGACAAGGTTTAGACCTTCCAGATTCTCTTGAATGCCGCCATCAGTTCTAGCTTATACCACGAAGATTCCGATTAAAGAATCCAAGAGATAACTACTCAATCTAAGATAGAACAGAGGTGGTTGTCAGGCACATGTTCATAGTTGAGAATGATGATGATTGTCACAGATCATCACATTCATCCGGATTAAGAACAAGTATTATCTTGGAATGGAAGCAAGCATGATTGAATAAGAAACAGTAGTAATTGCATTAATCCATCAGGACATAGCAGAGCTCCTCACCCCCAACCATGGGGTTTAGAGGCTCATACTGTGGAAAGAAACGTGTAAAAATGTTATGAGGTCCTAAGGTACGGATACAATGTCAAAAGATCCTATTAATAGTAAAACTAGTGTCCTAAGGTTTACAGAAATGAGTAAATGATAGAAAAATCCACTTCCGGGCCCACTTGGTGTGTGCTTGGGCTGAGCAATGAAGGAATTTCGTGTAGAGACCTTTTCTGGAGTTAAACGCCAGCTTTCATGCCAGTTTGGGCGTTTAACGCTGGAATTTCTGTAGGTGACTTTGAGCGCCGGTTTGGGCCATCAAATCTTGGGCAAAGTATGGACTATTATATATTGCTGGAAAACCCAGGATGTCTACTTTTCAATGCCGTTGAGAGCGCGCCAATTGGGCTTCTGTAGCTCCAAAAAATCCACTTCGAGTGCAGGGAGGTCAGAATCCAACAGCATCTGCAGTCCTTTTCAGTCTCTGGATCAGATTTTTGCTCAGGACCCTCAATTTCAGTCAGAAAATACCTGAAATCACAGAAAAACACACAAACTCATAGTAAAGTCCAGAAAAGTGAATTTTAATTAAAAACTAATAAAAATATACTAAAAACTAACTAAAAGATACTAAAAACATACTAAAAACAATGCCAAAAAGCGTACAAATTATCCGCTCATCACAGCCGAAAACAACAACAATGCCAACAATGCAAGGAAGGTGTTGGGTGACTTTACTGCACCTACTCCCGACTTCTATGCGAGAAGCATCTCTATCCCTGCCATTGGAGCAAACAACTTTGAGCTTAAGCCTCGATTAGTTTCTCTAATGTAACAAAATTGCAAGTTCCATGGACTTCCATTGGAAGATCCTCATCAGTTTTTGGCTGAATTCTTGCAAATCTGTGACACTGTCAAGACTAATGGGGTTGACCCTGAGGTCTACAGACTTATGCTATTCCCTTTTGCTATAAGAGACAGAGCTAGGATATGGTTGGACTCACAACCTAAAGAAAGCCTGAACTCTTGGGAAAAGCTAGTCAATGCCTTCTTGGCAAAGTTCTTTCCACCTCAAAAATTGAGTAAGCTTAGAGTGGAAGTCCAAACCTTCAGACAGAAGAAAGGAGAATCCCTCTATGAAGCTTGGGAAAGATACAAACAATTGATCAGAAAATGTCCTTCTGACATGCTTTCTGAATGGAGCATCATAGGTATTTTCTATGATGGTTTGTCTGAACTGTCCAAGATGTCTTTGGATAGCTCTGCTGGAGGATCTCTTCATCTGAAGAAGACGCCTACAGAAGCTCAAGAGCTCATTGAAATGGTTGCAAATAACCAATTCATGTACACTTCTGAAAGGAATTATGTGAACAATGGGACAAATCAGAAGAAAGGAGTTCTTGAGATTGATACTCTGAATACCATATTGGCTCAGAACAAGATATTGACTCAGCAAGTCAATTTAATTTCTCAAAGTCTGTCTGGAATGTAAAATGCACCAAGCAGTACTAAGGATGCTTCATCTGAAGAAGAAGCTTATGATCCTGAGAACCCTTCAATGGAAGAGGTGAATTACATGGGAGAACCCTATGGAAACACCTATAATTCTTCATGGAAAAATCATCCAAATCTCTCATGGAAGGATCAACAGAGACCTCAACAAGGTTTCAACAACAATAATGGTGGAAGAAACAGGTTTAGCAATAGCAAGCCTTTTCCATCATCTTCTCAGCAACAGACAGAGAATTCTAAGCAGAACCACTCTGACTTAGCAACCATGGTCTCTGATCTAATCAAAACCACTCAAAGTTTCATGACTGAAACAAGGTCCTCCATTAGGAACTTGGAGGCACAAGTGGGTCAGCTGAGCAAGAGAATTACTGAACTCCCTCCTAGTACTCTTCCAAGCAATACAGAAGAAAATCCAAAAGGAGAGTGTAAAGCCATCAACATGGCCAAATTTGGAGAGGAGGGAGAGGCAGTGAACGCCACTGAGGAAGACCTCAATGGACGTCCACTGGCCTCCAATGAGTTCCCTAATGAGGAACCATGGGAATCTGAGGCTCACACTGAGACCATAGAGATTCCAATGGATTTACTTCTGCCATTCATGAGCTCTGATGAGTATTCTTCCTCTGAAGAGGATGAGTATGTCACTGAAGAGCAAGTTGCCAAATACCTTGGAGCAATCATGAAGCTAAATGACAAGTTGTTTGGTAATGATACTTAGGAGGATGAACCCCCTTTGCTCACCAAAGAAATGGATGACTTGTCTAGGCAGAAATTACCTCAAAAGAGACAAGATCCTGGGAAGTTTTCAATACCTTGTACCATAGGCACCATGACCTTCAAGAAGGCTCTGTGTGACTTAGGGTCAAGTGTGAACCTCATGCCTCTCTCTGTAATGGAGAAGCTAGAGATCTTTGAGGTACAAGCTGCAAGAATCTCACTAGAGATGGCAGACAATTCAAGAAAACAAGCTTATGGACTTGTAGAGGATGTTTTGGTGAAGATTGAAGACCATTACATCCCTATTGATTTCATAGTCCTAGAGACTGGGAAGTGCATGGATGAATCCATCATCCTTGGCAGACCCTTCCTAGCCACAACAAAGGCTGTGATTGATGTTGACAGAGGAGAATTGATCATTCAAGTGAATGAAGAATCCTTTGTGTTTAAGGCTCAAGGATATCCCTCTGTCACCATGGAGAGGAAGCATGAAGAGCTTCTCTTAAAATAGAGTCAAACAGAGCCCCCACAGTCAAACTCTAAGTTTGGTGTTGGGAGGCCACAACCAAACTCTAAGTTTGGTGTTGAACCCCCACATTCAAACTCTAAGTTTGGTGTTGGGAGGTTCCAACATTGCTCTGAGTATCTATGAGGCTCCATGAGAGCCCTCTGTCAAGCTACTGACATTAAAGAAGCGCTTGTTGGGAGGCAACCCAATGTTATATTTAATCTATTTTCCTTTGTTATTTTATGTTTTCTGTAGGTTGATGATCATGAGAAGTCACAAAATCAATTAAAAAAGCAAAAATAGAATGAAAAACAGAAAGAAAAACAGCACACCCTGGAGGAAGACCTTGCTGGCGTTTAAACGCCAGTAAGGGTAGCAAATGGGCGTTTAACGCCCAGTCTGGCACCATTCTGGGTGTTTAACGCCAGAAAGGGGCACCAGACTGGCGTTAAACGCCAGGAAAGGGCAAGAAGCTGGCGTTAAACGCCAGAAATGGGCACCAGCCCGGCGTTTAATGCCAGAATTGGCACATAGAGCAATTTTGCTCGCCACATGGTGCAGGGATGACTTTTCCTTGACACCTCAGGATCTGTGGACCCCACAGGATCCCCACCTACCCTTCTACTCTCTTCTTTCTTCTTTTGCTCAAGGACGAGCAAACCTTTTAAGTTTGGTGTGGTAAAAGCATTGCTTTTTGTTTTTCCATAACTATTTATGGCACCTAAGGCCGGAGAAACCTCTAGAAAGAGGAAAGGGAAGGCAAAAGCTTTCACCTCCGAGTCATGGGAGATGGAGAGATTCATCTCAAGGGTGCATCAAGACCACTTCTATGAAGTTGTGGCCTTGAAGAAGGTGACCCCCGAGGTCCCTTTCAAACTCAAGAAGGGTCAACTTTGATCAAAGGTTGGACCAAATCCTCACAGTCATTTGTGAAGAGGGCGCCCAATGGAAGAGAGATTCAAGAGGGAAGCCGGTTCAACTGAGAAGGCATGACCTCAAGCCCGTGGCTAGGGGATGGTTGGAGTTTATCCAACGCTCAATCATTCCCACTAGCAACCGATCTGAAGTTACTATAGACCGGGCCATCATGATTCATAGCATCATGATTGGAGAAGAAGTAGAAGTTCATGAGGTTATAGCCCAAGAGCTTTATAAGGTGGCGGACAAGTCCTCTACCTTGGCAAGGTTAGCCTTTCTTTATCTCATTTGTCACCTCTGTTATTCAGTTGGAGTTGACATAGAGGGAGACATCCCCATTGATGAGGACAAGCCCATCACTAAGAAAAGGATGGAGCAAACAAGAGATCCCACTCATCATGAAATCCCTGAAATGCCTCAAGGGATGCACTTTCCTTCACAAAACTATTGGGAGCAAATCAACACCTCCCTAGGAGAATTAAGTTCCAACATGGGACAACTAAGGGTAGAGCACCAAGAACACTCCATTCTCCTCCATAAAATTAAAGAAGATCAAAGAATCATGAGGGAGGAGCAACAAAGGCAAGGAAGAGACATTGAGGAGCTCAAGAACTCCATAAGATCTTCAAGAGGAAGAACAAGCCGCCATCACTAAGGTGGACCCGTTCTTTAATCTCCTTGTTCTTTATTTTTCTGTTTTTCGAAAATTTATGCTTATGTTTATCTATGTTTGTGTCTTATGATCATTAGTATCTTAGTGTCTATGCCTTAAAGTTATGAATGTTCTATGAATCCATCACCTTTCTTGAATGAAAAATGTTCTTAATTGAAAAAGAGAAGAATTTTATGAATTTCAGATTTTATAACAAATTAATTATTTTGATGTGGTGGCAATACTTTTGTTTTCTGAATGTATGCTTGAATAGTGCATATGTCTTTTGAATTTGTTGTTCATGAATGTTATAATTGTTGGCTCTTGAAAGAATGATGAAAAAGGAGACATGTTATTGAGGATATGAAAAATCATAAAAATGATTCTTGAAGCAAGAAAAAGCATTGAATACAAAAAAAAAAAGAAGAAAAAAATGAAAAGAAAAGGGAGAAAGAGAAAAAAAAAAGAAAGAAATAAAGTTGTGATCCAAGGCAAAAAGAGTGTGCTTAAGAACCCTGGACACCTCTAATT
>NC_080378.1:43621103-43772401 GCF_014773155.1 Arachis stenosperma | reverse complement strand
CCTTCAAATTCAAAATCTCTTTCCCACCTAAACACTACATTCTCTTCTCCCCCTTGGCCGAAACCCACACATCTCTCCCTCTCCTCTATATCTTCTTCTTCTTCTATTCTTTCTTTTTTTGCTCGAGGGCGAGTAACATTCTAAGTTTGGTGTGGTAAAAGCATAGCTTTTTTGTTTTTCCATAACCATTTATGGCACCTAAGACCGGAGAAACCTCTAGAAAGAGGAAAGGGAAGACAAAAGCTTCCACCACTGAGTCATGGGAGATGGAGAGATTCATCTTAAGGGTCCATAGCTCAGTAGTAGAGCATTTGATTGCACATCAAGAGAGCCCACTCATGGACCTCAACAAGAGCATGAGGAATTCCCCCATCAAGAAATCCCTGAGATACCTCAGGGGATACATTTTCCTCCACACAATTATTGGGAGCAACTAAGGATAGGAGCACTAAAATCACTAGGGATCAAGCAACAGAGGCAAGGAAGAGACATAGAGGAGCTCAAGGACGCCATTGGTCCTTCAAGGAGGAGGCGCCACCATCACAAAGGTGGACTCATTCCTTAACTTCCTTGTTCTTACATCTCTATTTCTTGATTTTATGCTACATGTTTGTCTATGTTTTGAGTCCTTACTACATGATCATTAGTATTTAGTAACTATGTCTTAAAGCTATGAATAATTCCATGAATCCTTCACCTTTCTTAAATGAAAAATATTTCTAATACAAAAGAACAAGAAGTACATGAGTTTCGAATTTATCCTTGAATTTAGTTTAATTATATTGATGTGGTGACAATATTTTTTGTTCTCTGAATGAATGCTTGAACAGTGCATATTTTTGATCTTGTTGTTTATGAATGTTAAAACTGCTGGCTCTTGAAAGAATGATGAACAAAGAGAAATGCTATTGATAATCTGAAAAATCATAAAATTGATTCTTGAAGCAAGAAAAAGCAGTGAAGAACAAAGCTTGCAAAAAAAAATGGCAAAAAAATATATATAAAAGAAAAAGAAAAAGCAAGCAGAAAAGGCCAATAGCCCTTAAAACCAAAAGGCAAGGGTAAAAAGGATCCAAGGCTTGAGCATCAATGGATAGGAGGGCCTAAGAAAATAAAATCCAGGCCTAAGCGGCTAAATCAAGCTGTCCCTAACCATGTGCTTGTGGCATGCAGGTCCAAGTGAAAAGCTTGAGAATGACTGGTTAAAGTTGTGATCCAAAGCAAAAAGAGTGTGCTTAAGAGCTCTGGACACCTCTAACTGGGGACTTTAGCAAAGCTGAGTAACAATCTAAAAAGGTTCACCCAGTCATGTGTCTGTGGCATTTATGTATCCGGTGGTAATACTGGAAAACAAAGTGCTTAGGGCCAGGGCCAAGACTCATAAAAGTAGCTGTGTTCAAGAATCACCATACTTAAACTAGGAGAATCAATAACACTATCTGAACTCTGAATTCCTATAGATGCCAATCATTCAGAACTTCAAAGGAAAAAGTGAGATGCCAAAACTGTTCAGAAGCAAAAAGCTACAAGTCCCGCTCATCTAATTAGAACAAATATTCATTGATAATTTGGGATTTATAGTATATTCTCTTCTTTTTATCCTGTTTGATTTTTAGTTGCTTGGGGACAAGCAACAATTTAAGTTTGGTGTTGTGGTGAGCGGATAATTTATACGCTTTTTGGCATTGTTTTTAGGTAGTTTTTAGCAGGACCTAACTACTTTTAGGGATGTTTTTATTAGTTTTTATGAAAAATTCATATTTCTGGACTTTACTATGAGTTTGTGTGTTTTTCTGTGATTTCAGGTATTTTTTGGCTGAAATTGAGGGACCTGAGCAAAAATCTGATAGGAGGCTGACAAAGGACTACTGATGCTGTTGGATTCTGACCTCCCTGCACTCGAGATGGATTTTTTGGAGCTACAGAACTCCCAATGGCGTGCTCTTAACGATGTTGGAAAGTAGACATCCAGAGATTTCCAGCAATATATAATAGTCCATACTTTATTCGAGTTTAGACGACGCAAACTGGCGTTCAACGCTAGTTCCATGCTGCATTCTGGAGTAAAACGCCAGAAACACGTCACAAACCAGAGCTAAACGCCAAAAACACGTTATAACTTGGCGTTTAACTCCAAGAGAAGCCTCTGCACGTGTAAAGCTCAAGCTCAGCCCAAGAACACACCTAGTGGGCCCCAGAAGTGGATTTCTGCATCAATCACTTATTTCTGTAAACCTTAGTAACTAGTTTAGTATAAATAGAACTTTTTACTATTGTACTAGTGATCCTTTTCCCTATTGTTCGAATTCATATCACATTTTGGGGGCTGGCCATTCGGCCATGCCTGGACCATCACTTATGTATTTTCAACGGTGGAGTTTCTACACACCATAGATTAAGGTGTGGAGCTCTATTGTACCTCGAGTTTTAATGCAAAGTACTACTATTTTCTATTCAATTCATGCTTATTCTTATTCTAAGATATTTGCTGCCCTTCAACCTGATGGATGTGATGATTCGTGACACTCATCATTGGTGCGCGAAATTGTGATCACTACAACTTCGCACAACTAACCAGCAAGTGCACTGGGTCGTCCAAGTAATACCTTACGTGAGTAAGGGTCGATCCCACGGAGATTGTTGGTATGAAGCAAGCTATGGTCACCTTGTAAATCTCAGTCAGGCAGACTCAAATGGGTATAGTGATAAATGAATAAAGCATAAAGATAAAGATAGAGATACTTATGTAATTCATTGGTAAGAGCTTCAGATAAGCGTATGAAGATGCCTTCCCTTCCGTCTCTCTGCTTTCCTACTGTCTTCATCCAATCCTTCTTACTCCTTTCCATGGCAAGCTTATGCAAGGGTTTCACCGTTGTCAGTGGCTACCTCCCATCCTCTCATTGGAAATGTTCAACGCACCCTGTCACGGCACGGCTATCCATCTGTCGGTTCTCAATCAGGCCGGAATAGAATCCAGTGATTCTTTTGCGTCTGTCACTAACGCCCCGCCCTCAGGAGTTTAAAGCACGTCACAGTCATTCAATCATTGAATCCTACTCAGAATACCACAGACAAGGTTAGACCTTCCGGATTCTCTTGAATGCCGCCATCAGTTCTCGCCTATACCACGAGGATTCCGATTAAAGAATCCAAGAGATAAACACTAGAGCCTCGTATGCTTGTAGAACAAGAGTGGTTGTCAGTCACTTTGTTCATGAGTGAAAATGATGATGAGTGTCAATCATCACCTTCATCAAGTTGAAGAACAAATGATATCTTGGACAAAGAACAAGCGGAATTGAATAGAAGAACAATAGTAATTGCATTAATACTCGAGGTACAGCAGAGCTCCACACCTTAATCTATGGTGTGTAGAAACTCCACCGTTGAAAATACATAAGAACAAGGTCTAGGCATGGCCGTGAGGCCAGCCTCCCAATGAGGGTTCAATCATCAAAACATGATCAAAAGATAGATGAAAATACAATAGTAAAAGGTCCTATTTATAGGAAACTAGTAGCCTAGGGTGTACAGAGATGAGTAAATGACATAAAAATCCACTTCCGGGCCCACTTGGTGTGTGCTTGGGCTGAGCAATGAAGCATTTTTCGTGTAGAGACTCTCCTTGGAGTTAAACGCCAGCTTTTATGCCAGTTTGGGCGTTTAACTCCCAATTAGGTGCCAGTTCCGGCGTTTAACGCTGGAATTTCTTGAGGTGACTTTGAACAACGGTTTGGGCCATCAAATCTTGGGCAAAGTATGGACTATCATATATTGCTGGAAAGCCCAGGATGTCTACTTTCCAACGCCGTTGAGAGCGCGCCAATTGGGCTTCTGTAGCTCCAGAAAATCCACTTCGAGTGCAGGGAGGTCAGAATCCAACAGCATCTGCTGTCCTTTTGAGTCTCTGAATCAGATTTTTGCTCAGGTCCCTCAATTTCAGCCAGAAAATACCTGAAATCACAGAAAAACACACAAACTCATAGTAAAGTCCAGAAAAGTGAATTTTAGCTAAAAACTAATAAAAATATAATAAAAACTAACTAGATCATATCAAAAACATACTAAAAACAATGCCAAAAAGCGTATAAATTATCCGCTCATCACAACACCAAACTTAAATTGTTGCTTGTCCTCAAGCAACTGAAAATCAAATAAGATAAAAAGAAGAGAATATACTATAGACTCCAAATTATCAATGAAACATAGCTCCAAATTAGATGAGCGGGACTAGTAGCTTTTTGCCTCCGAACAGTTTTGGCATCTCACTTTATCCTTTGAAATTCAGAATGATTGGCTTCTTTAGGAACTCAGAATCCAGATAGTGTTATTGATTCTCCTAGTTAAGTATGATGATTCTTGAATACAGCTACTTATTGAGTCTTGGCCGTGGCCCAAAGCACTCTGTCCTCCAGTATTACCACCGGATACATACATGCCACAGACACATAATTGGGTGAACCTTTTCAGATTGTGACTCAGCTTTGCTAAAGTCCCCAATTAGAGGTGTCCAGGGTTCTTAAGCACACTCTTTTTGCCTTGGATCACAACTTTATTTCTTTCTTTTTCTTTTCTTTTTCTTTCTCCCTTTTTTTTCGTTTTTTTCCTTCTTTTTTTTTGTATTCACTGCTTTTTCTTGCTTCAAGAATCATTTTTATGATTTTTTAGATCCTCAGTAACATGTCTCCTTTTTCATCATTCTTTCAAGAGCCAACAATTTTAACATTCATGAACCACAAATTCAAAAGACATATGCACTGTTCAAGCATACATTCAGAAAACAAAAAGTATTGCCACCACATCAAACTAATTAAGCTAGTTTTAAAGATGAATTTGAAATCCTGTACTTCTTGTTCTTTTGTGATTAAAAATAGTTTTCATTTAAGAAAGGTGATGGATTCATAGGACATTCATAACTTTAAGGCATAGACACTAAGACACTAATGATCACAAGACACAAACATGGACAAACATAAGCATTAATTTTCGAAAAATAGAAAATAAAGAACAAGGAAATTAAAGAACGGGTCCACCTTAGTGATGGCGGCTCTTTCTTCCTCTTGAAGATCCTATGGAGTGCTTGAGCTCCTCAATGTCTTTTCCTTGTCTTTGTTGCTCCTCCCTCATGATTCTTTGGTCTTCTCTAATTTCATGGAGGATGATGGAGTGTTCTTGATGCTCCACCCTTAGTTGTCCCATGTTGGAACTCAATTCTCCTAGGGAGGTGTTTACTTGCTCCCAATAGTCTTGTGGAGGAAAGTGCATCCCTTGAGGCATCTCAGGGATCTCTTGATGAGAGGGGTCTCTTGTATGCTCCATCCGTTTCTTGGTGATGGGCTTGTCCTCATCAATGGGGGTATCTCCTTCTATGTCAACTCCAACTGAATAACAGAGGTGACAAATGAGATGAGGAAAGGCTAGCCTTGCCAAGGTGGAAGACTTGTCCGCCACTTTATAGAGTTCTTGGGCTATAACCTCATGAACTTCCACTTCTTCTCCAATCATGATGCTATGAATCATGATGGCTCGGTCTAGAGTAACTTCGGACCGGTTGCTAGTGGGAATGATTGAGCGTTGAATGAACTCCAACCATCCTCTAGCCATGGGTTTGAGGTCATGCCTTCTCAATTGAACCGGCTTGCCTCTTGAATCTCTCTTCCATTGTGCGCCCTCTTCACATATAATTGTGAGGACTTGGTCCAACCTTTGATCAAAGTTGACCCTTCTTGTGTAAGGATGTTCATCTCCTTGCATCATGGGCAAATTGAATGCCAACCTTACACTTTCCGGACTAAAATCCAAGTATTTCCCCCGAACCATAGTAAGATAATTCTTTGGATTCGGGTTCATACCTTGATCATGGTTCTTTGTGATCCATGCATTGGCATAGAACTCTTGAACCATCAAGATTCTGACATGTTGAATGGGGTTGATGAGTACTTCCCAACCTCTTCTTCGGATCTCATGGTGGATCTCCGGATATTCACCCTTTTTGAGTGAAAAGGGGACCTCGGGGATCACCTTCTTCAAGGCCACAACTTCATAGAAGTGGTCTTGATGCACCCTTGAGATGAATCTCTCCATCTCCCATGACTCGGAGGTGGAAGCTTTTGCCTTCCCTTTCCTCTTTCTAGAGGTTTCTCCGGCCTTGGATGCCATAAATGGTTATGGAAAAACGAAAAAGCAACGCTTTTACCATACCAAACTTAAAAGGTTTGCTCGTCCTCGAGCAAAAGAAGAAAGAAGAGAGTAGAAGAAGAAGAAATGAGGAAGAGGGAGATGGTGGTGTGTTCGGCCAAAGAGAGGGAGAAGTGGTGTTTAGGTTGTGTGAAAATGAAGGAGTGAAGAAGGGTATTTATAGGAGAGAGGGGAGATGGTGTTCGGCCATTTTGGGTGGGTTTGGGTGGGAAAGTGGTTTGAATTTGAATGGAAGGTTAGGTGGGGTTTTATGAAGGATGGATGTGAGTGGTGAAGAGAAAGATGGGATTTGATAGGTGAAGGGTTTTTGGGGAAGAGGTATTGAGGTGATTGGTGAATGGGGAAAGAAGAGAGAGAGTGGTGGTGGGGTCCTGTGGGGTCCACAGATCCTGTGGTGTCAAGGAAAAGTCATCCCTGCACCAAAAGTTGCTCAAAATCACGTTTTGAGCCTTTTCTGGCGTTAAACGCCGGGCTGGTGCCCATTCCTGGCGTTTAACGCCAGGTTCTTGCCCTTTTCTGGCGTTTAACGCCAGTCTGGTGCCCCTTTCTGGCGTTAAACACCCAGAATGGTGCCAGACTGGGCGTTAAACGCCCAATTGCTAGGCTTACTGGCGTTTGAACGCCAGCAACATCTTCCTCCAGGGTGTGCTGTTTTTCTTCCTGTTTTTCATTTTGTTTTTGCTTTTTTCATTGATTTTGTGACTTCTTATGATCATCAACCTACAAAAAAAACATAAATTAACAAAGGAAAATATATAAAATATAATCATTGGGTTGCCTCCCAACAAGCGCTTCTTTAATGTCAGTAGCTTGACAGATGGCTCTCATTGAGCCTTACAAATGATCAGAGCAATGTGGGAACCTCCCAACACCAAACTTAGAGTTTGAATGTGGGGGTTCAACACCAAACTTAGAGTTTGACTGTAGGGGCTCTGTTTGACTCTGATTTGAGAGAAGCTCTTCAAGCTTCTTCTCCATGGTGACAGAGGGATATCCTTGAGCCTTAAACACAAAGGATTCTTCATTCACTTGAATGATTAGTTCACCTTTATCAACATCAATCACAGCCTTTGCTGTGGCTAGGAAGGGTCTGCCAAGGATGATGGATTCATCCATGCACTTCCCAGTCTCTAGGACTATGAAATCAGTAGGAATGTAATGGTCTTCAACTTTTACCAAAACATTCTCTATAAGTCCATGAGCTTGTTTTCTTGAGTTGTCTGCCATCTCCAATGAGATTCTTGCAGCTTGTACCTCAAAGATCCCTAGCTTCTCCATTACAGAGAGAGGCATGAGGTTCACACTTGACCCTAAGTCACACAGGGCCTTCTTGAAGGTCATGGTGCCTATGGTTCAAGGTATGGAAAACTTCCCAGGATCTTGTCTCTTTTGAGGTAATTCCTGCCTAGACAAGTCATCCAGTTTTTTGGTGAGCAAAGGAGGTTCAGTCTCCCAAGTCTCATTTCCAAATAACTTGTCATTTAGCTTCATGATTGCTCCAAGGTATTTAGCAACTTGCTCTTCAGTGACATACTCATCCTCTTCAGAGGAAGAATACTCATCAAAGCTCATGAATGGCAGAAGTAAATCTAATGGAATCTCTATGGTCTCATTTTGAGCCTCAGATTCCCATGGTTCCTCATTAGGGAACTCATTGGAGGTTGGTGCACGCCCATTGAGGTCTTCCTCAGTGGCGTCCACCTCCTCTCTTTCCTCTCCATATTCGGCCATGGTTATGGCTTTGCACTCTCCTTTTGGATTTTCTTCTGTATTACTTGGGAGAGTACTAGGAGGGAGTTCAGTAACTTTCTTGCTCAGCTGTCCCACTTGTGCCTCCAAATTCCTAATGGAGGACCTTGTTTCAGTCATGAAACTTTGAGTGGTTTTGATTAGATCAGAGACCATGGTTGCTAAGTCAGAGGGGTTCTGCTTAGCATTCTCTGTCTGTTGCTGAGAAGATGATGGAAAAGGCTTGTTATTGCTAAACCTGTTTCTTCCACCATTATTATTATTGAAACCTTGTTGAGGTCTCTCTTGATTCTTCCATGAGAAATTTGGGTGATTTTTCCATGAAGAATTATAGGTGTTTCCATAGGGTTCTCCTATGTAATTCACCTCTTCCATTGAAGGGTTCTCAGGATCATAAGCTTCTTCTTCAGATGAAGAGATCCTCCAGCAGAGCTATCCAAAGACATCTTGGATAGTTCAGAGAGACCATCATAGAAAATACCTATGATGCTCCATTCAGAAAGCATGTCTGAAGGACATTTTCTGATTAATTGTTTGTATCTTTCCCAAGCTTCATAGAGGGATTCCCCATCCTTCTGTCTGAAGGTTTGGACTTCCACTCTAAGCTTACTCAATTTTTGAGGTGGAAAGAACTTTGCCAAGAAGGCATTGACTAGCTTTTCCCAAGAGTCCAGGTTTTCTTTAGGTTGAGAGTCCAACCATATTCTAGCTCTGTCTCTTACAGCAAAAGGGAATAGCATCAGTCTGTAGACCTCAGGGTCAACCCCATTAGTCTTGACTGTGTCACAGATTTGCAAGAATTCAGCTAAGAACTGATGAGGATCTTCCAATGGAAGTCCATGGAACTTGCAATTCTGTTGCATTAGAGAAACTAATTGAGGCTTAAGCTCAAAGTTGTTTGCTCCAATGGCAGGGATAGAGATGCTTCTCCCATAGAAGTCGGGAGTAGGTGCAGTAAAGTCACCCAGCACCTTCCTTGTATTGTTGGCATTGTTGTTGTTTTCGGCTGCCATGGCTTCTTCTTCCTTGAAGATTTCTGTTAGGTCCTCAATAAAGAGTTGTGCCTTAGCTTCTCTTAGTTTTCGCTTCAAGGTCCTTTCAGGTTCAGGGTCAGCTTCAACAAGAATGCCTTTGTCTTTGTTCCTGCTCATATGAAGAAGAAGAGAACAAGAAAATATGGAATCCTCTATGTCACAGTATAGAGATTCCTTGAGGTGTCAGAGGAAAAGAAAATTAGAAGGCAGAAGTAGAAAATTCGAACTTATCAAAGAAGATAGAGTTCGAATTTTGCATTAAGGGATAGTGTTAGTCCATAAATAGAAAGATGTGAGAAGAAGGGAAGTAATTTTCGAAAATTAAGTGAAAGATTTTGAAAACATTTTGAAAAACACTAATTGATTCTCAAAAACTAAGAATAGAAAAAGAATCAAGTGATTTTTGAAAAAGATTTTGAAATTAGAAGTTAAAAAGATATGATTGAAAACTATTTTGAAAAAGATGAGGTTGAGAAGATATGATTGGTAAAAAAAATGTGATTGAGGAGATATGATTTGAAAACAAATTAAAAAAAAAATTTGATTTTAAAATTAATGACTTGCCTAACAAGAAAAGATATGATTCAAACATTAAACCTTTCTCAACAGAAAAGGCAACAAATTTGAGATGTTCAATCAAATCATTAATTGTTAGTAAGTATCTTTGAAAAAGGAAAGAAATTGATTTTGAAAACATTTGATTGAAAAGATATGATTTGAAAAAGATTTGATTTTGAAAAACTTTGAAAACTTGAGAAAAAATTGATTTGAAAACAAAATTCTTCCCCCTTTGCCATCCTGGCGTTAAACGCCCAGAATGGTGCACATTCTGGCGTTTAACGCCCAAAATGCACCCTTTTTGGGCGTTAAACGCCCAACCAGGTACCCTGGCTGGCGTTTAAACGCCAGTCTGTCTTCTTCACTGGGCATTTTTGAATGCCCAGCTTTTTCTGTATACTTCCTCTGCAGTATGTTCTGAATCTTCAATTCTTTGTATTATTGACTTGAAAAGACACAAATTAAAAATATTTTTGGATTTTTAATAATCAAAATGCAATAAGAATCAAATAACAATGCATGCAAGACACCAAACTTAGCAGTTTGTATACTACTGACACTATATGAGACGCATAAACACTCAAGCCAAAAGAATTCAAAGATCAGAGTAAGAAATCATCAAGAATTACTTGAAGATCCTTAAGATACATGAATGAATGCATGCAATTGACACCAAACTTAAGATGAGACACTAGACTTTAAGCAAGAAACATCAAATATTTTTGGTTTTTATGATTTTGTGATTTTTTTGTGTTTTTTTTTTTCGAAAATTAAGTGGAAAAAGATATCAAAATTCTTAATGAGAATTCCAGGAATCAGTGCAATGCTAGTCTAAGACTCCGGTCCAGGAATTAGACATGGCTTCACAGCCAGCCAAGCTTTCAAAGAAAGCTTCGGTCCAAAACACTAGACATGGCCAAAGGCCAGCCAAGCCTTAGCAGATCACTGCTCCAAAAGCAAGATTGATAAAAATCATCAAGCTCTTGTGATGATAAGTTGAAGCCTCGGTCCAATGAGATTAGACATGGCTTCTCAGCCAGCCAGATTTCAACAAATCATCATGAAACTCTAGAATTCACCTTCAAGAATTTCGAAAAAAAATACCTAATCTAAGCAACAAGATGAACCGTCAGTTGTCCATACACAAACAATCCCCGGCAACGGCGCCAAAAACTTGGTGCGCGAAATTGTGATCACTACAACTTCGCACAACTAACCAGCAAGTGCACTGGGTCGTCCAAGTAATACCTTACGTGAGTAAGGGTCGATCCCACGGAGATTGTTGGTATGAAGCAAGCTATGGTCACCTTGTAAATCTCAGTCAGGCAGACTCAAATGGGTATAGTGATAAACGAATAAAGCATAAAGATAAAGATAGAGATACTTATGTAATTCATTGGTAAGAGCTTCAGATAAGCGTATGAAGATGCCTTCCCTTCCGTCTCTCTGCTTTCCTACTGTCTTCATCCAATCCTTATTACTCCTTTCCATGGCAAGCTTATGCAAGGGTTTCACCGTTGTCAGTGGCTACTGATGTGTGGAAAACGATCCAACACAAAACTCACCGGCAAGTGTACCGGGTCGCATCAAGTAATAATAACTCACATGAGTGAGGTCGATCCCACAGGGATTGAAGGATTGAGCAATTTTAGTTTAGTGGGTGGTTTAGTCAAGCGAATCAAGTTTTGGTTGAGTGATTTGTGTTTATCAGAAATTAAATGACAGTAAATGTAAAGGGGGAAGGGAGAAATGCAGTAAAATAAAGAACAGAAGAGTAAAAGTGCAGAAACTTAAAGAGCAAGAAAGTAAATGACTGAAACTTAAAGTGCAAGAAACTTAAATTGCAGTAACTTAAATGGCAAGAAAGATAAATTGCTGAATGTAAAGGGGAATTGAGGAATGGGATTGCAGGATCTAAACAAGAAGAAGTAAATTGTAGTAAAGAAGGTAGCAGAAATGAATTGGATGCAAACAGGAAATTTAAATAGCAAGGAAATTAAAGTGCAGTAAAGGTTCACAGAGGAACCAAAAGTGATCTCAGGATCCCAAGGGCTTAGGTAGCAGAGCCTAAAACCCAATTTCCTTCCCAGATCTGAAGTTACTAAGCAATTGACAGAAAATTAAAGATGAAGCAGTAGAAGAACAGAATTTGGATTGAATTATGCAGAAAATATAATGCAAAGAGTTTGAATGGGAATTGGGACAGAATTTCCCCAATTTCACACACCCAATACTCAGAAAACAGAAGAGGAGAATTGCCCAAGGGAATTGAGGAAGGAGATCAAGCAATTCTCCTTTGATCCTCTTGGTGCTCGGACAAATCTCTCAAGAAAGCTCAAAAAAATTCAAAAATTCAGAATGAAAGCCAAAATTGCAAAGCTCAAAAGTAAAGGTAGCTAAAAGTCCCAATTACATCAAACTAAGTCCTATTTATACACTTTCTATTCTTGGATGATGGGATTTGGATGGGCTTTTGGATTGGTGAAGAAATGAATTCAAATCAATTTTTAATTTGAATTTTGGCCCAAAAACCACTCCCAGGAGGCTGCCCTGCCCTTGTGGATGGCAGGGCAGAAAATTGATGCTTGGTGCTTGGAGTTGGTGCGGCCATGTGCGATTCTGGTGCGAGTTGGTGCGTGTCTGGCATGAGCTTGGTGCGCCAGAGGCTGCCCTGCCCGCGCCAAGGGCAGGGCGGGAGAGCTGCTGCGCCAGAACGTGATGCGTGCTTGCGCTTGGTGCTGCCAGAATTGAGAAGCGCGCGTGCGCGTGCTGCACGTTGATGCGTGGGACGGCCAGATTTGAGGAGCGCGCGTGCGCGCGAAGCACGTTGACGCGTGGATGCTCCCTGCCCGCGCCAAGGGCAGGGCAGGAATGGTTTGGTGCGCCAGGAAGCAGAGTTGGTGCGCCAAGGTCTTGTGTGTGATGCGCCAATTTCAAATGCTGCCCTGCCCGCGCCAAGGGCAGGGCAAGGTTCCCAATCTCATGGCCCGTGTTCGAATCTGGTGGCTTGCAAACACGCTACTTTTTCTTTTGATTTCTTGGCACGCTATTTGGTCTCAAGGCTTGGCTTCCTCATGGTTCTTGGTTCGAACCTTGTGGCTTGCATGGGAGCTATTTTTCCTTGGATTTCTTTCTCATGGAGCCCGATCCTGCTCTCCACAAGGGCAGGGCAGAGTTTGCTTCTCTTGGCTCCAAGGCACCATTTTGTGCTCTGCCCTTAGAGTGGGCAGGGCAGGGTTGCCTTTGCTTGCTTGGTCACTTGATGCTGCCCTCCTAGAGGGCATTCTGCCCTTGTGGAGGGCAAGGTTGCTTCCCCATTATAATGCGGCACGCCTCCTCTTGATTCGGCCACGCTTTTTCTTTCTTTGGCTACACTTTTTATGCCACGCTTTCCATTTTCTTTTCTTTTCTTCACCTAAAATAAACCAAACAACCACTCAAAGCATCACTAAATTCAAGAGGCTTATAAATCAATTAAAATGCAATTAAAGTTAGCTTAAACCTCATGATTTATCATTAATTTCATGGTGGTTGCTTGATTTAGAGAAGTTGTGCATTTTCACTCCAAATCACTAACTTAGGATGCAAGAAAGTGCATAAATGCTAACAAAACAAGTGAAATTAGCTTGAAAAATGGGTATATGATGACTTGTCATCACAACACCAAACTTAAACCTTGCTTGTCCCCAAGCAAGCATCAAAACTAAGAGTAAATGATATGAAATAAGAAAAGAACATAAATCCTTATTATGCAGATAGCAGAACTTCAATTCATGGGGCATTTATGCAGACAATGACACTCATTTATTGTTGCTGCTGCATAATACACATTTTGCATCCAAGGTTTGCTAAACTTGCTGTTATAAGACTCTCCTTTTGATCACTCCCTTGGTAACTTTTCTTGGTTTACAATGCTTTAACAAGCTTTTTATTTCTTTAAGAGGTTTGGTGTTAAATGTTGCAGCTTAGCCTTTGGCTTCATTTTCTTTTATTTTGCTCAACATCTTTCCACCACAGACACTTAGCTCACTAATTCTTCCTAGGATCATTGATGCCCAGCATCTCTTTGGATCACTAAGTGCTTTGTATCTAAGTTGCTCTTTATTGTGGATTTTCAATTGGCCATCCCAAATCAGTTGATCTAAGTGACCGGGTTTCAAAATACCCCTTAGAATTTACTCATCCAAGCAGATCTCAGTACAAGAACACCACAGGCATTTGTCCTAGGGTCCAAACCATTGGTGTCCAACCTTTATTCTTTGTTTTTCTTGCCATTTTGGCTTTTTCTTTCTTCCTTTTCTTTCTGTTTTTGTTACCAAGGGTGCTTCATTATTGATAAAGGTCTATGTAACAGCAAGCTAACTTATAATTGAATGAGAATGATATCATGCAACATTTATTTCATGAGTTATACATTTAATCAAACACATGTGCCACCACCAACTTCCATTCATACTCATGCAACATTGGATTTTTCTCTTTTCAATTCAAACCAAACTCTTTTATTTAAGCATATGGGAAACAAAGCAATATTTAAATCTGAGTGATGGCTACAAGCATTATGCAGACTTATCATTTTCACAAACAATTTCACTTGCAACTAGCTGAACACTTTAGCAAGGCATATAATGGTTTCCAAATTCAAAATATCACACAGCAGCAAGAGTTAAGTTCAGATACAACCTTTGTAGTTGCAGCCTTTTGATTTTTCTTTCTGCTATGATCCCTTTGAGTCAAAATGCATAGTGTCTTCAATTATTGATTCATGTTCTACATAATCCTCAAAGTTGCTTGCTTCTCAAGCCCTTGATCATATGGTTAGTAAGCATAACTGAGTGTGGTTTCAGGATTTGTTTTGGTGTGTGAACACCAAACTTAATTGTTTTGCCACTGTCTCAGATGTACAAAGTTAACCATATTGGAAACCATGTATCCTTGCTAAAGGTTAATGGAATTAAAGCTAGAAAACAATTTAACAGTTGAGTAATGTGGTTGATTGCTTGGAGTTAGAATCATGCAAGAGGTGAGAATGTATTAAATGATATTTTTGGTGGAACACCAAACTTAGAAGTTTTCATTCTTCCTCAAATTGTTTTGGTGTGCAACACCAAACTTAGCTCCTTGCAATCCATACCAATTACTCAACATTTTTATTGAAAAGTTATGAAAAGAAACTACCTCAGGTTGGGTTGCCTCCCAACAAGCGCTCTTTTATTGTCATTAGCTTGACATTGACCTCCCTTTAGGGTGGTTGAAATTGGTGGTGTCTCAACTTGTCACCCCTCACTGTCAGCTTTCTCTGAGTGCCTTGATGTTCAATCTCCACATGCTCAAAAGAAAGAATCTGGTTGACAGTGTAATAATCTTCTGCTCCCTGCTGTTGGTATATTAACTGCACCTTATCACCCTTAGAAAATCCTTCAGTTGGGATTTTCTTGTTCTTCCACCCTTTGTGAGCCTTTTTCTTATTCTTCACCTTTTTCTTGCTTGTTGATCTTCCCTTCTTGGCAGTTACTTGAGTTGTGATGCCTTCCTTTCTGCTGATCACCCCTGCTTCCTTGTGAATCCCCTTTTCTTCTTGCATCTGTTTGTTTTTTTGTTCCAATTCCTTTTCAGTTGATTGCTTTGGAAGGGGATCATCACTCATTTTGCCTGTTTCTTCATCTTTTTGTTCCTCTGGAAAGACTTTCAGGATGATGCTCTCCTCATGCATCCTCAGAGTTAACTCTCCTTGCTCAATGTCCACAATGGCTCTAGCAGTGGCCAAAAATGGTCGACCAAGTATTATGGAGTCATTTCCATTTTCTGAAGAATCCAGAATCACAAAATCTGCCGGATAAATGAATTTGTCAACCTTAACTAAAAGGTTCTCAATCAACCCCTTAGGATGGACTATTGATTGATCCACCAATTCCAAAGTCATCTCTGTTGGTTTCACCTCCTTTATGCCAAGCTTTTTCACTAGAGAATATGGGATTAGATTTATGCTTGCTCCTAGATCGCACATCCCCTTGTTGATAAACAGGTTCCCAATAGTGCATGGTAGGAAGAATCCTCCAGGATCTTCAAGCTTGGGAGGAAGTCCCTTTTTGATGAGTGCACTACACTCTTCGCTAAGCATCACGGTTTCCTTCTCATTCCAACTTCTTTTCTTGTTGATGAGCTCCTTTAGAAACTTAGCATACAGGGGCATTTGTTCCAAAGCTTCTGCTAAGGGTATGTTGATCTCCAATTTCTTGAAAGTCTCAAGAAATTTGTGGAAGTGCTGATCTTTTCTTTCCTTGTGAAATCTTTGTGGGTAAGGTAGTGGTGGTGTTGAGCTCTTCACCACTTGATGCTGTTCTGGAATGGGTTCCTCCATGATCTTCTTTCCTTTCTTCAGATTCTGTGGCTTGTTATCTTCTTCTGTGAGTTTTTCTGGAGCATTCTTGCTTATCTTATCCTTGTTAATGGCTTCATCCTTCTTTGTTGGCTCAGTGATATCTTCCAGAGGCTTCTTTGTTGCTCCTTGGTTGCCATCTGTTAACACCCTTCCACTTCTCAGTTGCACCACCTTGCATTCTTCCTTTGGGTTGGGAGTGGTATCACTAGGTAGTGAACTTGATGGTTTCTCAACAGAGATCTTCTTAGAGATTTGGCCAATTTGCCTCTCTAAGTTCTTCATGGTAGCTTCTTGATTTTTGTTTGTCAATTCTTGGCTCTTCATTAGTTTCTCCAGGAGTACTTCTAGATTGGTGATTCTCTGTGAATCTTGTGAGGTGGGTTGATTTTGGGGTGTTGATGGGTGAGGATAAGTGTTTTGGTTAGTTGGGTGGTTATTGGGTGGGTATTGGTTAGAATTTGGGTAGTTGTTTTGTGGTTTTCTGTATGAATTTTGGTTAGTGGTTGGCTGGGGGTTGTGGTTTGTGTTTTTCCAATTGTTTTGGCCTGTGTTTCTTTGCCATGGTTGTTGGTTTTGATTGTGATTGTCTCCCCATCTGAGGTTTGGATGATTCTTCCAAGATGGATTGTAAGTCTCTCCATAAACTTCATTTGTTCCCTGATTCTGGTTGTGCAAGTATTGAACCTGCTCTTGTTGTTGCTCCTCTTGAGTTTCTTCATTTTGTACCCAAGTGTTTGGAGGTTGGCTTGTGGTGCTCACTGCTGCCACTTGCAAGCCATCAATCCTCTTAGCCATTTGCTCAAATTATTGTTGGATTTGCTGCTGCATCATCTTGTTTTGAGCTAAGATTGAATTAACTCCTTCCAACTCTATGACTCCTCTTCTCTGTGATGGTTGGCGTTGTCTTTGATGAGCAAAGAAATATTGGTTGTTGGCCACCATATCAATGAGGTTTCGAGCTTCCTCTGTGGTTTTCATGAGTTGTAGAGAGCCTCCGGCAGAGTGATCAAGAGCTTCTTGAGCTTTAAGAGTGAGGCCTTCATAGAAGTTTTGTAGCTTGTCCCACTCAGTGAACATCTCTGGTGGACACTTCCTCAATAGAGCCTTGTATCTCTCCCATGCTTCATATAAGCTCTCGGCCTCCAATTGAGTGAAGGTTTGAACTTCTGTCTTCAACATTAGGACTCTTTGAGGTGGATAGAATTTGGCAAGGAACTTGCTCACCAAGTCATCCCAAGTGTTGATGCTTTCTTTTGGAAAGGTCTCTAGCCATTGAGTTGCTTTATCTCTAAGAGAGAATGGGAAGAGAAGCAACTTATAGCTATCAGGAGGTACACCATTTGTCTTCACTGTATCACAGATTCTCAAAAAGGTGGACAAATGTTGGTTTGGATCCTCCAAAGGTCCTCCTCCGAAAGAACAATTGTTTTGCACCAGAGTTATGAGTTGTGGCTTGAGTTCAAAGTTGTTGGCATTGACATTGGGAGGAAGAATGCTACTCCCACAATGTTTGGCATTAGTAAATGTGTATGAAGCCAAGACTCTTCTCTGTTGGTCATTGTTGGCTCCTCCTCCTGGCTGACTGGTATCTCCTTCCATATCTTGGAATTCCTCCTCAGATTCTTCTTCTTCTCCAACAATATTCTTCCCTCTTTCTGCTCTTCTTATTCTCCGAAGAGTCCTTGGATCAATTTCAGAAATGATAGGAGAGGATCTCCCTATACCTGACATACAAACACACAGCAACAAACACACAAACCCAGAGAGTTAACAAAACTTCAATCTACTGCTAGAATGAGGTTTTGGTTGGTTAGTTTAAGCAAAAACTCCAACAGTTAATGTGTTAGTAAGAGTTAGAGTAACAAAAAAGAAAAATTCTTAATCTAGACCTCCACTTCACTTAATCATTGTCAATCTATTTCAATCCCCGGCAACGGCGCCAAAAACTTGATGTGTGGAAAACGATCCAACACAAAACTCACCGGCAAGTGTACCGGGTCGCATCAAGTAATAATAACTCACATGAGTGAGGTCGATCCCACAGGGATTGAAGGATTGAGCAATTTTAGTTTAGTGGGTGGTTTAGTCAAGCGAATCAAGTTTTGGTTGAGTGATTTGTGTTTATCAGAAATTAAATGACAGTAAATGTAAAGGGGGAAGGGAGAAATGCAGTAAAATAAAGAACAGAAGAGTAAAAGTGCAGAAACTTAAAGAGCAAGAAAGTAAATGACTGAAACTTAAAGTGCAAGAAACTTAAATTGCAGTAACTTAAATGGCAAGAAAGATAAATTGCTGAATGTAAAGGGGAATTGAGGAATGGGATTGCAGGATCTAAACAAGAAGAAGTAAATTGTAGTAAAGAAGGTAGCAGAAATGAATTGGATGCAAACAGGAAATTTAAAT
Source organism: Arachis stenosperma (assembly GCF_014773155.1). Classification (NCBI taxonomy): domain Eukaryota; kingdom Viridiplantae; phylum Streptophyta; class Magnoliopsida; order Fabales; family Fabaceae; genus Arachis; species Arachis stenosperma. The sequence continues at coordinate 43,754,074 of NC_080378.1, read as the reverse complement.
AGCAAGGAAATTAAAGTGCAGTAAAGGTTCACAGAGGAACCAAAAGTGATCTCAGGATCCCAAGGGCTTAGGTAGCAGAGCCTAAAACCCAATTTCCTTCCCAGATCTGAAGTTACTAAGCAATTGACAGAAAATTAAAGATGAAGCAGTAGAAGAACAGAATTTGGATTGAATTATGCAGAAAATATAATGCAAAGAGTTTGAATGGGAATTGGGACAGAATTTCCCCAATTTCACACACCCAATACTCAGAAAACAGAAGAGGAGAATTGCCCAAGGGAATTGAGGAAGGAGATCAAGCAATTCTCCTTTGATCCTCTTGGTGCTCGGACAAATCTCTCAAGAAAGCTCAAAAAAAATTCAAAAATTCAGAATGAAAGCCAAAATTGCAAAGCTCAAAAGTAAAGGTAGCTAAAAGTCCCAATTACATCAAACTAAGTCCTATTTATACACTTTCTATTCTTGGATGATGGGATTTGGATGGGCTTTTGGATTGGTGAAGAAATGAATTCAAATCAATTTTTAATTTGAATTTTGGCCCAAAAACCACTCCCAGGAGGCTGCCCTGCCCTTGTGGATGGCAGGGCAGAAAATTGATGCTTGGTGCTTGGAGTTGGTGCGGCCATGTGCGATTCTGGTGCGAGTTGGTGCGTGTCTGGCATGAGCTTGGTGCGCCAGAGGCTGCCCTGCCCGCGCCAAGGGCAGGGCGGGAGAGCTGCTGCGCCAGAACGTGATGCGTGCTTGCGCTTGGTGCTGCCAGAATTGAGAAGCGCGCGTGCGCGTGCTGCACGTTGATGCGTGGGACGGCCAGATTTGAGGAGCGCGCGTGCGCACGAAGCACGTTGACGCGTGGATGCTCCCTGCCCGCGCCAAGGGCAGGGCAGGAATGGTTTGGTGCGCCAGGAAGCAGAGTTGGTGCGCCAAGGTCTTGTGTGTGATGCGCCAATTTCAAATGCTGCCCTGCCCGCGCCAAGGGCAGGGCAAGGTTCCCAATCTCATGGCCCGTGTTCGAATCTGGTGGCTTGCAAACACGCTACTTTTTCTTTTGATTTCTTGGCACGCTATTTGGTCTCAAGGCTTGGCTTCCTCATGGTTCTTGGTTCGAACCTTGTGGCTTGCATGGGAGCTATTTTTCCTTGGATTTCTTTCTCATGGAGCCCGATCCTGCTCTCCACAAGGGCAGGGCAGAGTTTGCTTCTCTTGGCTCCAAGGCACCATTTTGTGCTCTGCCCTTAGAGTGGGCAGGGCAGGGTTGCCTTTGCTTGCTTGGTCACTTGATGCTGCCCTCCTAGAGGGCATTCTGCCCTTGTGGAGGGCAAGGTTGCTTCCCCATTATAATGCGGCACGCCTCCTCTTGATTCGGCCACGCTTTTTCTTTCTTTGGCTACACTTTTTATGCCACGCTTTCCATTTTCTTTTCTTTTCTTCACCTAAAATAAACCAAACAACCACTCAAAGCATCACTAAATTCAAGAGGCTTATAAATCAATTAAAATGCAATTAAAGTTAGCTTAAACCTCATGATTTATCATTAATTTCATGGTGGTTGCTTGATTTAGAGAAGTTGTGCATTTTCACTCCAAATCACTAACTTAGGATGCAAGAAAGTGCATAAATGCTAACAAAACAAGTGAAATTAGCTTGAAAAATGGGTATATGATGACTTGTCATCAGCTACCTCCCATCCTCTCATTGGAAATGTTCAACGCACCCTGTCACGGCACGGCTATCCATCTGTCGGTTCTCAATCAGGCCGGAATAGAATCCAGTGATTCTTTTGCGTCTGTCACTAACGCCCCGCCCTCAGGAGTTTGAAGCACGTCACAGTCATTCAATCATTGAATCCTACTCAGAATACCACAGACAAGGTTAGACCTTCCGGATTCTCTTGAATGCCGCCATCAGTTCTCGCCTATACCACGAAGATTCCGATTAAAGAATCCAAGAGATAAACACTAGAGCCTCGTATGCTTGTAGAACAAGAGTGGTTGTCAGTCACTTTGTTCATGAGTGAGAATGATGATGAGTGTCAATCATCACCTTCATCAAGTTGAAGAACAAGTGATATCTTGGACAAAGAACAAGCGAAATTGAATAGAAGAACAATAGTAATTGCATTAATACTCGAGGTACAGCAGAGCTCCACACCTTAATCTATGGTGTGTAGAAACTCCACCATTGAAAATACATAAGAACAAGGTCTAGGCATGGCCGTGAGGCCAGCCTCTCAATGAGGGTTCAATCATCAAAACATGATCAAAAGATAGATGAAAATACAATAGTAAAAGGTCCTATTTATAGGAAACTAGTAGCCTAGGGTGTACAGAGATGAGTAAATGACATAAAAATCCACTTCCGGGCCCACTTGGTGTGTGCTTGGGCTGAGCAATGAAGCATTTTTCGTGTAGAGACTCTCCTTGGAGTTAAACACCAGCTTTTATGCCAGTTTGAGCGTTTAACTCCCAATTAGGTGCCAGTTCCGGCGTTTAACGCTGGAATTTCTTGAGGTGACTTTGAACGCCGGTTTGGGCCATCAAATCTTGGGCAAAGTATGGACTATCATATATTGCTGGAAAGCCCAGGATGTCTACTTTCCAACGCCGTTGAGAGCGCGCCAATTGGGCTTCTGTAGCTCCAGAAAATCCACTTCGAGTGCAGGGAGGTCAGAATCCAACAGCATCTGCAGTCCTTTTGAGTCTCTGAATCAGATTTTTGCTCAGGTCCCTCAATTTCAGCCAGAAAATACCTGAAATCACAGAAAAACACACAAACTCATAGTAAAGTCTAGAAAAGTGAATTTTAGCTAAAAACTAATAAAAATATAATAAAAACTAACTAGATCATATCAAAAACATACTAAAAACAATGCCAAAAAGCGTATAAATTATCCGCTCATCAATCATCATCCGTCCTTATGAACACGTGCTTGACAACCACTTCCATTCTACCTTAGACCGAGCGTGTATCTCTTGGATTCCTTGATAAGAATCTTCGTGGTATAACCTAGAACCCTTTGGCGGCCACTCTTGAGAATCTGGAAAGTTTAAGCCTTGTCTGTGGTATTCCGAGTAGGATTCAAGGATTGAATGACTATGACGAGCTTCAAACTCGCAATTGTTTGGCGTGGTGACAGACGCAAAAGAATCAATGGATTCTATTCCAACATGATCGAGAACCGACAGATGATTAGCCGTGCTGTGACAAAGCATTTGGACCATTTTCACTGAGAGGATGGGAAGTAGCCATTGACAACGGTAACACCTTACATACAGCTTGCCATGGAAAGGAGTAAGAAGGATTGAAGGAAGGCAATAGAAAAGCAGAGATTCAGAGGGGACATAGCATCTCCATACACTTATCTGAAATTCCCACCAATGATTTACATAAGTATCTCTATCTTTATTTTATGTTTTATTTATTATTAACTTCGAAAACCTTTATAACCATTATAATCTGCCTAACTGAGATTAACAAGATGACCATAGCTTGCTTCATACCAACAATCTCTATAGGATCGACCCTTACTCACGTAAGGTTTATTACTTGGATGACCGAGTGCACTTGCTGGTTAGTTGTGCGAAATTGTGAAGAATGTGAGTGAACCATAGTAGTGTTCACCAAGTTCTTGGAGCCATTACTAAAAATCGTTCGAGTTATAAAAAGAGTAAATCACAATTTTGCCTATCAAAGTACAAGACCATTGATGAAGCATGGCAATTGATCAGCGATTTTGCTGAATTCACTAGGAATCATAGGCAGAAGCAGAGCCACTCAAAAGCTATTGCAGAGGTATCCTCTAGCAAAGAGACTACTGCTCTAACACAAAGTATATGCGAAATGACCAACTTACTGAAGCAGATGCAGTTGAGTCAACAACAAGCTCAGCCTTCTCCACCACAGCAAAGCCAACAATTGGTTCCACAAAGAGTATGCGGGATCTGTGCCGATTACAGTCATTATACTGAAGAATGTCCGCAGCTCTAATAAGAAGACAACACTGTGACAGCCACTCATAATTTCTATGACCGCCCCAATCAAGGGTATAATCAAGGTGGCAGCTACAACCATGGATGGCAGGATAATTCCAACCAAGGTTGGAGAGATAATTTTAACCAGGGTTGGAGGGACAATCACAACAGCGGAGGCAGAAAAAACAATAGAAACCAGAGGTAGAATAACAATAATAACTTCAGGCAGCAGAATCAGAATCAGGCCTACAGAGCACCTCATCTAAGGCAGCCTTAAGCATCTCAGTAAACCCCTCAGATCACTTATTCCTCTTTATCTTCTAATGATGAGTTACTACAATCTATCGATCGGAGATAGCAGGCCATGGAAAACAACCTTACTTCTACTCTAAATGGTCTGAACTCTACCTTGCAAGCCCTTGTCTCATAGATTGGATCACTGAATAACTCCAACAACCAGTCTTCGAGCTCCAGTGGACTCCCCTCTCAACCATTACCCAACCCCAAGGGTGGCATCAATGCCATTACCCTGAGGTCTGGAACCATACTGCAAGAGAGGAATCCTGAGGAACCAAGCCTGCTAGAACACGCCCCAGCTGCGGACACGATTGAGGTAGAGGATGTTGAAGAAGAAGATGAAGTACAAGGCATGGCTGAAGCAGAAGCAGCACAACCAAGGAATGCAGAACCCCAGCAAGCTGAAGCTGTCAGAGACGCCACTCCTATTCCATTTCTACACCTTGCTAAGAAATCCAGAAAGCAGATGGAACTTGATCCCAAAATGGTAGAGATCTTCAAAAAGGTTGAGGTAACTGTTCCTCTTTTTGATGTTATTCAGCAAGTACCTAAATATGCAAAGTTTCTAAAAGAATTGTGCATACATAAAGATAAAATTAATGAATTGGAAACTATTCTTTTAGGTAGTTCTATATCTACTTTAATGGAAAATATACCTAAAAAATGTAGTGACCCAGGCCCATGCATGGTTAACTGTATCATTGGAGGTGTGATATTTTCTGACTGCATGTGTGATTTAGGAGCGTGCGTGAGTATTATGCCCTTGTCTATATATAATTCTTTAAGGCTCCCTCCCTTAAAAAGGTCGGCAGCTCATTTTGTGTTAGCAGATAAAAGCATTATCACAGTGGTTGGAATTGCTGAAGATGTGTTAGTGAGCATTAAGGGGCTCAAGTTTCCCATTGTCTTCTATATGTTGGAGATGCCCCACAATGACTCAGGAAGACCCTCGTCAATCCTACTTGGAAGACCATTTTTGAAGGCTTCGAAATTCAAGCTGGATGCTTTTTCAGGAAGCTATTCCTTTGAGGTAGATGGCAAAACTGTGAGCTTCAATCTGGATGAAGCTATGAAGCACCCCCCAGAAGACCACTCCATATTCCAATGTGACATCATTGATGAAATTATAGCTGCAACTCACCAGGAAGAAATGGAAAAGAGTCACATGGAGCATGATTCAAGTGTGGGGACACCCTCTGAACATACTGAAGATTCATTACCGTTTTCACCAGCCCCAGATAATCCAGAGCCAAACCATGAGCAGAAAATGGAATTAAAGCCCCTTCCTCCACACCTCAAGTATGCATACCTTGAGGACAAGCAGAAGTTTCCAGATATCATTGCAAGGGAGCTCACTTCTCAACAAGAAGAACAACTGCTTAGTGTATTGAAGACACATAAGAAAGTAATTGGATGGAGCTTGGCGGATATAGTAGGCATCAGCCCGTAAGTTTGTGAACATAGAATATTTTTAGAAGAAGGAGCGAAGCCTGTCCATCAACCTCAGAGAAGATTGAATCCAACCATCTTAGAAGTTGTCAAGAAGGAAGTGACCAGACTACTTGAAGCAGATATCATTTATCCCATCTCAGATAGCGAATGGGTAAGTCCAGTCCAAGTGGTGCCCAAGAAGTTTGGAGTCACGACAATAAGGAATGAGCAAGGAGAACTTCTGACAACCAGAGTGCAAAACGCATGGAGAGTTTGCATTGACTACAAGCGTCTCAACCAAGCCACTCACAAGGATCATTATCCCTTGCCATTCATTGATCAGATGCTTGATCGCCTGTCAGGTAAATCTCATTACTGCTTTTTAGATGGTTATACAGGTTACTTTCAAATCCATATAGCTCCTGAAGATAAGAAAAAGACTACTTTTACATGTCCTTTTGGGACCTATGCTTATAAAAGAATGCCATTTGGCATATGCAATGCACCAGCCACTTTCCAAAGGGGTACGATGAGTCTTTTCTCTGATCTCATTGAGACTTGTATGAAAGTTTTTATGGATGACTTTAGCGTATATGGTGATTCATTTAGCCTTTGTTTGGATAGTTTATCTAGAGTATTGGACAGGTGTGTTAGTTCAAACCTTGTTTTAAATTTTGAAAAGTGTCATTTTATGGTGAAATAAGGCATTGTTCTAGGACATGCTATTTCTGATACTGGTATCTCTGTAGACCCAGCAAAGGTGGATGTTATTTCTAGTTTACCTTACCCCTCCTCTATGAGGGAAGTGTGTTCATTCCCTGGCCATGCAGGTTTTTACAGGAGATTCATTAAGGACTTCAGTAAGGTAGCACTTTCCTTATCCAGACTACTATAGAAAGACATTGAGTTCGAGTTCAGTGAGGATTGCAAACAAGCGTTTGATAAGCTGAAGGCTGCCCTAACTCAAGCTCCGATTGTGAGGGGACCAAACTGGAGTCAACCATTTGAAATCATGTGTGACGCCTCCAATCATGCAGTAGGAGCAGCACTAGCTCAGCCTGAAGGTAACGATCCTTTTGTAATTACTTATGCATCTAAGACTTTAGATGCTGCTCAATCTAATTACACTACTACTGAAAAAGAGCTTCTAGCTATTGTTTTTGCTCTGGATAAATTCCGAGCTTATTTACTTGGTACTAAGGTAGTGGTGTACTCAGACCATGCAGCTCTAAAGTATTTATTAGCTAAAAAGGAGTCTAAACCAAGGCTAATACGTTGGATGCTACTGTTGCAAGAATTTGATTTGGAAATTAAAGATAGGAGTGGTAACCAAAATTTAGTGGCCGACCACTTGAGTCGCCTCAAGTACATTAAAGATGACTGCATTCCTATCAATGATAATTTCTCATTTGATAGCTTACAGGCAGTGTCTGATGTAGTTCCTTGGTATGCACTTGTAGCTAATTATCTAGTTAGCCACACATTTCCTCCCGATTTTACTAAGCATCAGAGAGACAAGATGAAAAGCGAGTCCAAATACTATGTATGGGATGATCCATATCTATGGAGGTGTGGTGCTGACCAGGTAATTAGATGGTGTGTACCTCAATCAGAATTCCAGTCCATTTTAGAGGCCTGCCACTCATCTGAGAGTGAAGGACATTTTGGCCCTCAACGAACTGCTAGAAAAGTTTTAGACTGTGGATTCTGGTGGCATACTTTTTTTAAAGATGCTGCTGACCTTTGTAAATCTTGTCTTCCATGCCAAAGATTTAGTAATATATCCGATAGGGATGAAATGCCTCAACAAATTATGCTTTTCTGTAAAATTTTTGATGTTTGGGGCATTAACTTCATGGGTCCATTTCCAAATTTTAATGGTCACCTTTATATACTATTAGCTGTAGATTATGTTTCTAAATGGGTAGAAGCAATTCCTACCCGTAATGATGATGCTAACACTATTCTTTCCTTTGTTAGAAGCCATATTATTTGTCGCTTTGGATTACCACAAGCAATCGTGAGCGATCAAGGCACTCACTTTTGTAACAGGAGACTAACAGGATTAATGAAGAGGCAAGGGATAATTCATAAAGTACCAACAGCCTATCACCCCCAAACTAATGGACAAGCAGAGATGTCTAACAGAGAGATAAAGCGCATACTACAAAAGATAGTCAAGCCTCATCGAAAGGACTGGACCACTAGGCTCCAAGATGCGCTTTGGGCATATCGGATAGCATACAAGATACTGATTGGGATGAGTCCTTTCCGCTTAGTTTATGGAAAGGCCTATCATCTTCCAGTTGAGCTAGAACACAAAGCCTTCTGGGCAGTAAAGGAATGCAACATGGACTATGAAAGAGTCGGAGTTGAACGGAAGTTGCAACTGCAAGAATTAGAGAACCTTCGCTTAGAGGCTTATGAAAACTCCAGGCTGTATAAAGAGAAGGTGAAAGCTGTGCATGACAAGAACATCAAGAGAAGAGAGTTCCAACCTGGGGACTTAGTCCTCCTTTACAACTCCAGAATGCGGCTCATGCTAGGCAAGCTGAGATCCAGATGGGACGGTCCCTATCGAGTAGAGAGGGTGGAACCATATGGAGTTTTCACTTGAGCCATCCTTCAAGCTCTGAACTTATAAAAGTCAATGGACATCGCTTGAAGTTTTTCCATGGCGAAAAGATGGCAAAATACTAGGAACTGGAGATCTTCCTCTTGGAAGATCCACCCATAGCAGAAGACTAAGCTAGTGGAGCGTCCAACTTAAGGACGTTAAAGCAAAGTGCTGGGTGGGAGACAACCCACCATGGTATGATCGTTCCTTCCCCTCTCCTTAATTTCTTTCTTCAATAACTCTTCTCAGTACTAATGGCTATATTTTGCATATCATTTGCATATTGCATAATGCATAAAAAAGGGGATCAAGGCATGCGACGCGCCAGCGTCGTTAACACGCTCGCGTCATAGTGCCTTCGTAACAATGAAGAAAAGACAGAGAGTTACGCTGGAGTGTGGCTGGAGGCGTACCCCTGGCACCATTTAAGCCACCCGACCGCGTGGATAACGCAATCGCGTCATTAGTCAATTGGCCTCCCCACGCGTCTGCGTCACCCACATGAAGGCGTGGCCCTGCAATTCGACGTAAAAGGGTGTATGGCAGTGAGTTGTGCTGGAGCTGGGCTGAACCTGTGCTAGCCGTACAAGCCCTGCCAAACGAACGCGTGTCCCACGCATTTGCGCCATTTTTCAATTTCGGCCAGCCACGCGATCGCGTCACCCTAGAATTTGGCAAAATGAGTTTCACACAGAGAGTTGTGCGAGCGCGAAGCTGCCCTCGCGCCACTAGCGTAAATCATGTCACGCGTCCGCGTGACCAACGCGTCTGCGTCACCTCATTCAAGGGCTATCCGCGCGACCGTGTGACCCACGCGTCCGCGTCGTATGCGCCGCCCAACTCATTCAAATCTGCCAGATTATCTTATCTTTTCTTCCAAATCCTACCTTTTCCCCCCTTTTCTTCCTTCTTCCTTCCTTCTTCCCTTCTACTCCCTCTTTCTCACCACCATTATCAAGGTTTTTCTTTTCTTCTTCCCTCCTTACTTTTTCATTCTTTTTCTTATTTTCATGTTTTTTTTCTTTTTCTTCTACTTTCCCTATCCATGTTTTCTTTTTCTTTCTCTTTCCTCCTATTGGTGTTGGAGATTTATTTGGGTCATTATTTTTATATGTTGCTTGTAGATTGTTTAGGACTTGTTTAACAGTTATATATTATTATTATAGGGTTACTTGCATGTTCGATTTATTACTTTCTTTACCTTATTTAACGTGCATGATATGTGTTTATGAAAACGCCCATATAGCATTGTGCACTATTTTTAGATTTCTTTTAATCTACTACTCTAAATGCTTGATTTTCACCAAACCCTTTTTTCTATTTTATTATTTTTTATATAATTGTTATTACAAGCATATTGTTAGTTTGAAAGACTTGGTAATCTAACTTGGACATTGAATGCTAGATCTATGCTACTCATGCCTTTGCTGGCATGCCAATAAACACCTTGCATTTAACTGTCGTCCCATGCACTCACTATATTTCAGTTGTTGATTTTTCACATGTAGTTATGACCATGTGTTAACATCACTCTTTCTTACTGTGCATTGATTACCACCTTTCCCCTTCTTTTCCTTGCTAGAACCCTTGACGTTTTTAACGTACCTTCTCTTTTCCTTTTTAGGATGGCCACCAAGAAAGGCAAGGAGAAAGCTACCCCCAAATCAATAGCAAGGAGAGGTACAAAAAGAACATTACTGGCAGAGCCTTCTTCAACTGCAGTAAAGCCCTCAACAAAAAGAATCAAGAGGATTACAAAGGTCAATAAAAAAGAGAAAGCCTTCCCAGCAAAGGACACTGCGTAATTTCCCAACTGCTACTGTGAGCAGATGTTCCCAATCCTGGCAACAAGGAATTACAACAACGAACACTTTCTTATCCTTCTGCCTCGTATTGTCGAATTTGTTGAGCCACGAATTGCACAAAGACACTGGGGATTCCTACAGAGACAGCCACGGCAGGTTAATCATTTATGGGTAGTTGAGTTCTACTCCAATTTCCACCTACAAACCCTGCAATCAGTCTATATCCATCAGAAGCAAGTCTCCATTACAGAAGAGGCCATTCAGCGAGCCTTAGATCTTTCCCCTGCTCCAGAAGGACTGGACGCATTTCAAGAAGCCACACTCAAGCGCCAGGCATACAAATTTGACCGGGATGACGTTCTCAGAGTTATCACACAACCTGGCAGCAGATGGATTGTTGGATACCATCGTTCCCGTCCTAAGGGAATATCGACTTCCGCTCTCACCTTGGAGGCTCATGTATGGGCACAGATTATGTCCCATTACGTCTTTTCGAGCACTCATGAGTCCTCCTTCACTGTAGACATGGCTGTTCTACTATGGTGCATCCTCACAGACCAGCCTCTAAATCTACCAAGACACATCCGGAATGCAATGGGACACGTGCAAATTACGGGAAACCTACCTTTTTCTGCCTTGGTCTCAGATCTTATCTCAGCAACCGGAGTCTCCTATAGAGCTGGGGAACCAAGGCCATGCTTTCACAGGATGATCAATATGTCCCTAACGAGAGATATGTCAGGCCACCAACAGCCACTACCAGCCAGTCCGCAGAACAGGCTGTAGACATTCCACCTTCTACTAGTCAGCTGCTGCATCAAATACTGGAGAGGTTGGACCAGCATGAACAGAAAGCGAAGCTCCGAGAGCGCCACAACCAGCATCGATTCAAATACCTCAAGAAGCTACTCACAGGCAACCACAGACTTGACGAGGACCCAGACACTCCAGACTCCACTTCCTTTACAAGCACAGGGAGCCATGATGGTCCCGACTGTGGAGATACTGCCACCAGCCCACCCTTGTTCCTGACAGATGGCACCGAGGACAGTGCAAAGCCTTAAGTGTGGGGAGGTCGATCAGTACCTGACTTTCGAAGGTAATTCATTCCCCTAACACCAATTTCTTTTTCTTTAAATAGATTGCATAGTAGTAGGTTAATTGCATGCATGTTCTACCTGATTGAAAAAGATAATAAGTTTCTTTTAAGACCCTACTTTTTTTTGAAAAATTTCATTAATTTGAATAAATACATTTATGTTAAATTTGTTTGAAGTTGAAATTGGAACACAGTTTTTGAGCTAAAGAACACACAACCCGTGAAACTTTGAGCCTAAATACATGGTTACACTATTTAACCATAAATACTTTTTTTCCTGTGTGTTTACTTCTCTATGATTGTAATCTGAATTTTGTTTTATCCTATATGTCCAATGTTAATGTGTTATATGCATGCATATGATTGAGGCTATTGTTTGTTTAGTTCACATATCCCAAATAAGCCTACCCTTTTAAATTACCTTTGTTAGCCACTTTGAGCTGTTTTTAATCCCATTTGTTCTACATTTTACCACATTACTAGCCTTACGCAGAAAAACAATTGAAAATCCCAAGTGAATCTTTGGTTAGCTTAAGATAGAAATTATGTGTTAATTGATTATGGAAAAATTGTGGGAATAAAAGGTAATAAAGGAATATGTCATGATAAAATAAGGGAAATTTGGGCACATATTCATGTGAAACCATAAAAGAAAAAATTACAAATCTATGTGCATTGATAAGCTATGTTTAAAAAAAAATTATATTTGTTTTAGTGAATAAGGGGACGAAATTACCCCAATTATAAGCTCAATAATCAATGCACATGTGATAAAATTAAAATAGAGGTTGATGCATGAGTATGGCATGTGAAAAGGAATTTCTGGGTAGCTAAGTATGAATGTTGAAATTATATAGATTATATGTATGTTAGGTGAGAGCTTAGGTTAATTAAAGATTCAATGTATAAGCTCACTTAGCCACATGTATACCCTCACCCTTACCTTAGCCCCATTACAACCGTGAAAAGACCTCGTGATGTTTGCATTGATACTTTAAAATTGTTGATTGGTTAGGTGAAAAAGAAAAATTTGAAAGCATGATTAGAGAAGGATAGAGTGATTACCCTATATACTAGAGAAGATTAGAGTGCACACGCACCAACAGTAAAGGGTTCAATGCTCTGTCCTGTGTTCCCTGCTTCCACGAGCTATCTTCTTACAAATTTACTTGCTTTTACTGTATAATTTGAATTAGTGGAATCTGCTCCATGTTTTGTCTTAGAAAACTTATCTATTTTAATCATGTAGACTGGTGGACGAAATTGTGATCCTCAAAGTTGGTCTCTTTGTATTTGTATGAAATTTAAATATTGGCTCTATGGCAAGCTGTATGTAGGGCATCACCGTTGTCAATGGCTATATCCCATCCTCTCAGTGAAAATGGTCCTATGCTCTGTCACAGCACGGCTAATCATATGTCGGTTCTCAATCAGGTTGGAATAGAATCCCTTGATTCTTTTGCGTCTGTCACTAACGCCCAGCCTTCAATAGTTTAAAGCTCGTCACAGTCATTCAATCCCAGAATCCTACTCGAAATACCACAGACAAGGTTAGACTTTCCGGATTCCCGGAATCCTACTCGGAATACCACAGACAAGGTTAGACTTTCCGGATTCCCATGAATGCCACTATCTATCTAGCTTATACCACGAAGATTCTGTTGGGGAATCTAAGAGATATGCGCCCGGCCTAAAGTAGAACGGAAGTGGTTGTCAGTCACGCGCGTTCATAGGTAAGAATGATGATGAGTGTCATGGATCATCACATTCATCAAGTTGAAGTGCAACGAATATCTTATAATAGGAATAAAGAGAATTGAATAGAAAATAATAGTAATTGTATTGAAACTTGAGGTACAGCAGAGCTCCACACCCTTAATCTATGGTATGTAGAAACTCCACCATTGAAAATACATAAGTGAAAGGTTCAGGCATGGCCGAATGGCCAGCCCCCCCCCCCCCCCCCCCCCCATGAAGGTGATCAAAAGACCGAATGGTCCAAAGATGTCTAATACAATAGTTAAATGTCCTATATATACTAGACTAGCTACTAGGGTTTACAGAAGTAAGTAATTGATGCATAAATCCACTTCCGGGGCCCACTTGGTGTATGTTTGGGCTGAGCTTGATCTATCCACGAGCTGAGGCTTTTATTGGAGTTGAACGCCGAGTTATAGCATGTAACAACCTCGATTTTCGAGTACGCGGATCTTTTCTACAGGCACGAATTTCTCCGGAAGATCAGTAAAGGGAACACCTCTGCTGTATCATCAAGCATCTCAATTCTCATTGTCATTATGACATCTTTAAGCCAAAACCTCTTTTGAGGCAAGCTCGACAATGCGGCCACGGAGAACCTAGTTTTTGAACCGTATCTGTTAGGAGTTTTGATTCTAGTTTTCGTAAATATGCTCAGTTTGATGAACCAGACTCGATTCATGAGAGAAGAAAGATAATAGTATAATATTATCATTATATTAGTATTAGAATTTGCTTGAAAGATATTATAAGGTTACTTGGTCTGTTTTAGTTAAAAGCAGGAAATCGGTTTAACCGGGTTCACGATTTACTGGTGCAGCTTAGCACCAGCACTCTCTGACGACTTTAGCAATGCTAAGGCCTCATCATACATGTTATATTCTCATAATAAATATGTTACTAGTGTCATTTATGCTAGTAGCTCAGAAAATAATTTTTAGAGATATTTTTACAAGTGTTCCGATACATCTAGTTTTAGTAGTTATACACCTGAGATATTTTAATATTATTTTAATCCACCTCCAAGCCAACCAATCACAGCTCACCCTACACCCCCAAAACCCCCAAGGCTGCCTCATTTGCTCATTGTGGCCGAAAATCACCAAGAGAAAAAGGAGAGAAAGTTCTTGGTTCATAGATCTTCAAAGCTTGATTTCTTCTGAACTAAAACTCAAATCAAAACTCCGATTTCACCAAAATGATCCTCTCTTCTTTCTCTACATAACCATATAACATATCAAGGCTGGAAATAAGGTGAGATGGCTGTCTCCCTCCCTCTTCAATTCGGTTTTCAAGGAAAACCATGTAAACATGTGTTTTCTTGATGTTTTTCCTTAGGAATCATGCTTAACTTGACTTGAGAGCCAAGAAATGTGAATTTCCAGCAAGTCTAAGGTGATATATCTCTTCCTAACATACTGAGTGAGATTTGGTCAGTTGAGAGTTTTTGGATTTAAAGTTGTTCTTGATGTGATTTAGGAGGAAAAAGTGCTTAAGGACCACCTGAAAGTTTGATTGAATTAGGAGCAGCAAAACCAGGTAGGGTGTCACGAAATTAATCTTGATTATTTGTGTTTGAGATGTGTGAATGTTTTATTATTTGGTTGTGCTAAAAATTGGTTGCATATATGATTGATTCTTGGTGAAAATTTGGTGAAATTCTGATGAAATTTGATGAAATTTAAGCTTTAAAGTTCATGATCTTGGGCAGCTGGGAAAAACGAAACCCTAAGCTTAAATTGAGGTTCAATTTGTGTTGAAATCATGTAGAAAATATGGGGTTTTAGTGGCTACTAATTTATTATGAATTATAGTAAAAATCGGTTGCTGAAAAGGCTGAAAAACGGGTAAAAACAGAGAAAGAATCTGAAGAATTTATGAAGAACATGAAGAACACTTTGAGTGTGATGAAGAACAATGAAGAACAGGCCTTAGATCTTAAAAATGGAAAGGAAGTAAAATTTTTGTTGTTTTAGGGGTTGTTTGGTAATTTCTGAAAGTTAGGGTGGTAAAAGTAGAAATATTAAAAGTTACGGGTGGTAAAAAGTGAATTTTAAAGGTTAAAGGTTAAAGTAAAGTTAATTTTCGAAAATATATTAATAAAATATTAAATAATAATAAAATATTAAATAATAATATTTAATTAAAAATAATATTTTAATAAAAATAATAAAATAATGCAGAAAAGGCAGTTTTCTGTAAAAGCTTTAGAAAGACAACTTTAAGTGCAGAATCTCATAATTACCTTCATAAAACACTTAGGGAGTGGTAATAACATGTTAGTGAGGTAAAGATAAAGAAAAGATAAAAAGTTAAAGAAAAGATAAAAATCGAAGAAAAAGTCTGTAATGTTTCAATGACAGAAACAGACAGAAATTATGAACGAACTAGGGCAACATAGTTAGTCCTTGAGTTGCGACTAGGGTTAGGTATTATATGAAAAGTGAAACTGTTTCAGTATAGACCTAATGAACCTATACTTGGGACAGGCTAACTATTCATATCGAAATTTACATAAGCTTTAAATACATATGTTAAGCAGAGAAACCAGAGCAGAGTAAAGAAACACAGAGAACAGAGTAACCAGAGCAGAACAGAGGGATACAGAGAAAAGAGTAATCTGAGCAAAGTAAAAAGACACAGAGAAGAGAGTAATGTGACAAAGAGAAATGGTTTGAGTTAAGATGTTGTAAAAGTAAAAGCTGTAGAGTTTGTATAGCATGATTGAACAGAGAAAGAAAGAGGTACAGCATAAGAATGTGAAAGTGATGATGAATAATGAGAATGTTAATGAATGATGATAATGAGAATGATTATGTAAGAATCTGCTGCAGAGAGGCAGTCAAATAGATGGTGTTACGACCACTGAGAACGCTTTCTTGGGATACCTTGCTATAATGCTTTGCTGTAAGACAGAGGTTGCTTACAGAAGTATCAAGATGAATGTGCTCCTGTAAGACAGAGGTTGCTTACAGTGAGTGTGTTGTTGCTCCTGTAAGACAGAGGTTGCTTACAGTGAGTATGTTGTTGCTCCTGTAAGACAGAGGTTGCTTACAGTGAGTCTGTTGGGCGTATATCGGCTAATAAGTTTCCCCCTGCAAGACAAAGGTTGCTTGCAGTGGATACCCTGTAAGACAAAGGTTGCTTGCAGTGGATATTGCCAACAGGAAAGCCTTATCCAGACAGAGGTTGTTGGGTAACGTCGGGAGCGGGTATGTAATCGACAGATGAGCTCATTACCTGTACTAGGGCTAGACATGCATCATACTTGGTTGTGCATTTTCTCTATTATGATTGTTGCATGAATGTATGCTTTCTTTGTTTGTATTCTATTCTCTGTGTTTGTGTCTGTGTTTTACTTTCTTGTATTCTTCTGTTTGTGATCTTTTTCTGTTTTCTCTATTTTCTCTATTTATCTGTCTTCTGTTTACTACTCCTCTATATTCTGCTATTAGTCTGCTAAACAACACAAAATTAATGAACGTAACTAATAACCCCGGTCCTACTAAGAACTCCCCAGTTCTTACCCCTTCTCTCTCCCTTCCCCCTCCAGATGGAAGCATGAGTACCCTTCCGTAGTTCGCTGATGACCGTTCGTAAAGAGAATTCCGCTCTAGGTAGTCTTTTGAGTCTAGGGTGAATCTCTTTATCTATGTATATGTATATACTGTGAGACCAGCCAACGTCTGCACCCCGTTCGTATGCGCACTTTAACCTGAATCCTGTGTACGAGACTCCCGTTGTGTGGCTACTTGATGAGGTACCAGAGGGACGTCCTATGGCAATGTCTGATCGTGCAGAGGAATAGCAGATGATGTCCTACCTTTGGTGACGTTCACTTGACTTGAGTTTTGAAGACTTAGAACGTACTTTCCCTCGCTTTAGTAGTTTAGAGGGACTAGGCGAGTATAGAGTCTAGGCTAGCCTGGGTGCTAGCTTAGGGACTTCTTGAACAGGTCAGGACCTGGGATGTTGTATATATATATATGTATATAGATATTATTTAGCTATATCTAGGGGTGTTCTAACTAAAAATCTATACTCTAATAAAGGCTGGATCACTGAATCTTGTTAGCTGCTTGTGATGTATTTATGTGTGGTTGTTTATAACTATTTTATCTGTTATTATTTGTGAACTGATTATAAATGATTATGTTTATTAATCCAAACGTTTTCAAAAAAATACACCTCGCAAATTAACTACGCTTTTAACAACGAATCAGGCTCATATGATAAATAATAGAAAATAACTAGGAAGACAAATTGGTAGCGCTCAGTTTCCGGTGTGTCCTAGGTGTACTGAAAATTGGGTCGTTACATAGCGTGTTTCTGGCATTCAACTCCGGGTTGTGACGTGTTTCTGGCGTTTGACTCCAGACAACAACATGTACTTGGCGTTGAGCGCCACTTTACGTCGTCAATTCCCGAATAAAGTATGGACTATTATATATTGCTGGAAAGCTCTGGATGTGTACTTTCTAACGCCGTTGAGAGCGCGCCATTTGGAGTTCTTTAACTCCAGAAAATCTATTTCTAGTGCAGGGAGGTCAGAATCCAACAGCATCAGCAGTCCTTTGTCAGCCTTGCTTTCAGAGTTTTGCTCAGGTCCCTCAATTTCAGCCAGAATTTACCTGAAATCACAGAAAAACACACAAACTCATAGTGAAGTCCAGAAATGTGAATTTAACATAAAAACTAATGAAAACATCCCTAAAAGTAGCTTAAACTTACTAAAAACTACCTAAAAACAATGCCAAAAAGCGTATAAATTATCCGCTCATCACAACACCAAACTTAAATTGTTGCTTGTCCCCAAGCAACTGAAAATCAATTAGGATAAAAAGAAGAGAATATACTATAAATTCCAAAATATCAATGAATATTAATTCTAATTAGATGAGCGGGACTTGTAGCTTTTTGCTTCTGAACAGTTTTGGCATCTCACTTTTTCCTTAGAAGTTTAGAATGATTGGCTTCTCTAGGAACTTAGAATTTCGGATAGTGTTATTGACTTTCCTAGTTAAGCATGTTGATTCTTGAACACAGCAACTTATGAGTCTTGGCCGTGGCCCTAAGCACTTTGTTTTCCAGTATTACCACCAGATACATAAATGCCACAGACACATAACTGGGTGAACCTTTTCAGATTGTGACTTAGCTTTGCTAAAGTCCCCAGTTAGAGGTGTCCAGAGCTCTTAAGCACACTCTTTTTGCTTTGGATCACGACTTTAACCACTCAGTCTCAAGCTTTTCACTTCGACCTGCATGCCACAAGCACATGGTAAGGGACAGCTTGATTTAGCCGCTTAGGCCTGGATTTTATTTCCTTGGGCCCTCCTATCCATTGATGCTCAAAGCCTTGGATCCTTTTTACCCTTGCCTTTTGGTTTTAAGGGCTATTGGCTTTTTCTGGTTGCTTTTTCTTTCTTTCTTTCTATTTTTTTTTTGCCAATTTTTTTTTCGCAAGCTTTTGTTTTTCACTGCTTTTTCTTGCTTCAAGAATCAATTCCATGATTTTTTAGATTATCAATAACATTTCTCTTTGTTCATCATTCTTTCAAGAGCCAACAATTTTAACATTCATAAACAACAAGATAAAAAATATGCACTTTTCAAACATTCATTCAGAAAACAAAAAGTATTGTCACCATATCAATATAATTAAATTAAATTCAAGGATAAATTCGAAATTCATGTACTTCTTGTTCTTTTGAATTAAAAACATTTTTCATTTAAGAGGGGTGAAGGATTAATGGATTTTTTTCATAGCTTTAAGACATGGTTACTACATACTAATGATCATGAAGTAGAGACACAAAATATAGATAAACATAACATAGAAACCGAAAAGCAGAAAGAAATAAGAACAAGGAATGAATCCACCTTAGTGGCGTCTTCTTCCTGAAGGACCAACAATGTCCTTAAGCTCTTCTATGTCCCTTCCTTGCCTTTGTTGCTCCTCCCTCATTGCTCTTTGATCTTCTCTTATTTCATGGAGAATGATGGAGTGCTCATGATGTTCCACCCTTAATTGTTCCACATTGTGGCTCAAATCTTCTAAGGAAGTATTGAGTTGTTCCCAATAGTTGTTGGGAGGAAAGTGCATCCCTTGAGGTATCTCAGGGATTTCTTGATGATGAGCTTCCTCATGCATCTCTTGAGATCCGTGGGGGGTCTCTCTTGCTTGCTCCATCCTCTTCTTGGTGATGGGCTTATCCTCTTCAATGGGGATGTCTCCTTCTATGATAACTCCAGCTGAGTAACATAGATGGCAAATAAGGTGAGGAAAAGCTAGCCTTGCCATGGTGGAGGGCTTTTCGGCTATTTTGTAGAATTCATTGGAGATGACTTCATGAACTTCTACTTCCTCTCCAATCATGATGCTATGAATCATGATGGCCCGATCCATAGTAACTTCAGATCGGTTGCTAGTGGGAATGATGGAGCGTTGAATGAACTCCAACCATCCTCTAGCCACAAGCTTGAGGTCCAGTCTTCTTAGTTGAACTGGCTTGCCTTTGGAGTCTCTTTTTCATTGAGATCCTTCCACACATATGTCCATAAGGACTTGGTCCAACCTTTGATTAAAGTTGACCCTTCTAGTGTAGGGGCGTGCATCTTCTTGCATCATGGGCAAGTTGAACGCCAACATCACATTTTCCGGACTAAAATCCAAGTATTTCCCCTGAACCATTGTGAGATAATTCTTTGGACTCGGGTTCATACTTTGATCATGGTTCCTACTGATCCATGCATTGGCATAGAACTCTTGAACCATTAAGATTCCGACTTGTTGTATGGGGTTGGTTAGGACTTCCCAACCTCTTCTTCGGATCTCATGTCGGATCTCCGGATACTCATTTTTCTTGAGCTTAAAAGGGACCTCAGGGATCACCTTCTTCTTTGCCACAACATCATAGAAGTGTTCTTGATGGCTTTTGGAGATGAATCTTTCCATCTCCCATGACTCGGAGGTGGAAGCTTTTGTCTTCCCTTTTCCTTTTCTAGAGGATTCTCCGGCCTTAGGTGCCATTGATGGTAATGGAAAACAAAAAAGATTATGCTTTGACCACACCAAACTTAAAATATTGCTCGCCCTCGAGCAAGAGAGGAAAGAAGAGAAGAAGAAGAAGAAGAAGAAGAGGAGGAAGAAAATATGGAGGAGAAGGGTAAATGTGTATTCGGCCAAAGGGGATAAGAGAGGGTTGTGTTGTGTGAAAATGAAGAAGAATGGAGGGGTTTATATAGTGAGTGGAGAGGGGGTAGGTTCGGCCATTTAGGGTGGGTTTGGGTGGGAAAGATTTTTGAATTTTGGAGGTAGGTGGGTTTTATGGGGAAGAGTGGATGGATGTGAGTGGTGAAGAGGTGATGGGGAAGAGAGATTGAGGTGATTGGTGAAGGGTTTTGGGAAAGAGTGTTTATTGGGAGGAGAGATTCAGAGATTGAAGTTGTTGGGAAGTGTGACATGGGAAGAGTGTTATAGGATTAGGAGGTAAGGTCGGAATATGTTAGGTGGGGATCCTATGGGGTCCACAGATCCTGAGATAATCCTGTGGGGTCCACAGATCCTGAGGTGTCAAAGATTTACATCCATGCACCAATTAGGCATGTAAAATGCTTTTGCACACCATTCTGGCGTCTAAACGCCGAGATGATGCACACTCTGGGCGTTCAACGCCCATGTGTTGCATGTTTCTGGCGTTGAACGCCAGTTCCATGCTTGTTACTGGCGTTCAGCGCCAGCTTTCCTCAAGGCACATTCCTGGCGTTCAAACGCCAGAATGTTGCTTGTTTCTGGCGTTCAGCACCAGATTCATGCTCTGTTCTGGTGTTGAACGCCAGCCAGATGCTTCTTACTGGCGTTGAACGCCAGTCTGTCCTCCCTCCAGGGTGTGATTTTTCTTCTGCTGTTTTTGATTCTGTTTTTAATTTTTATATTTTTTTCGTGACTCCACATGATCATGTACCTAATAAAACATAAAATAACAATCAAATAAAATAAAAATTAGATAAATAAAATTGGGTTGCCTCCCAACAAGCGCTCTTTTAATGTCAATAGCTTGACAATGGGCTCCCATGGAGCCACAAAGGTGATCAGGTCAATGTTGTATAGTCCCAACACCAAACTTAGAGTTTGGATATGGGGTCTTAACACCAAACTTAGAGTTTGGTTGTGGCCTCCCAACACCAAACTTAGAGTTTGACTGTGGGGGCTCTTCTTGACTTTGAACTGAGAGAAGCTCTTCATGCTTACTCTGTTTTGTGACAGAGGGATGGCCATGTGCCTTAAACACAAGGTAGTCCTGATGAGCGGATAATTTGTACGCTTTTTGGCATTGTTTTTAGTATGTTTTTAGTATGATCTAGTTAGTTTTTAGTATATTTTTGTTAGTTTTTAGTTAAAATTCACTTTTCCGGACTTTACTATGAGTTTGTATGTTTTTCTGTGATTTCAGGTATTTTCTGACTGAAATTGAGGGTCCTGAGCAAAAATCTGATTCAGAGACTGAAAAGGACTGCAGATGCTGTTGGATTCTGACCTTTCTGCACTCCAGCAATGTATAATAGTCTATACTTTGCCCAAGATTTGATGGCCCAAACCGGCGTGGCAATTCAGCCTCAGAATTTCCAGCGTTTAACGCTGGAACTGGCATAAAACTTGGAGTTAAACGCCCAAACTGGCATGAAAGCTGGCGTTTAACTCCAGAAAAGGTCTCTACACATGAAAGCTTCAATGCTCAGCCCAAGCACACACCAAGTGGACCCGGAAGTGGATTTTTCTGTCATTTACTCATTTTTGTAAACCTTAGGTTACTAGTTTACTATTAATAGGATCTTTTGACATTGTATCTGTACCTCATGACACTTTACATGTTTTCTTTGTGTACCTTCCACGGCATGAGTCTCTAAACCCCATGGTTGGGGGTGAGGAGCTCTGCTGTGTCTTGATGGATTAATGCAATTACTACTGTTTCTTATTCAATCGTGCTTGCTTCCATTCTAAGATATCACTTGTTCTTAACCCGGATGAATGTGATGATCCGTGACACTCATCATATTCTCAACTATGAACGTGTGCCTGACAACCACCTCCGTTCTACCTTAGATTGAGTAGATATCTCTTGGATTCTTTAATCAGAATCTTCGTGGTATAAGCTAGAATTGATGGCGGCATTCAAGAGAATCCGGAAGGTCTAAACCTTGTCTGTGGTATTCTGAGTAGGATTCAATGATTGAATGACTGTGACGAGCTTCAAACTCCTGAAGGCGGGGCGTTAGTGACAGACGCAAAAGAATCACTGGATTCTATTCCGGCCTGATTGAGGACCGACAGATGGATAGCCGTGCCGTGACAGGGTGCGTTGAACATTTCCACTGAGAGGATGGGAGGTAGCCATTGACAACGGTGAAACCCTACATACAGCTTGCCATGGAAGGAGCCTTGCGTGTTTGATGAAGAAGACAGTAGGAAAGCAGAGATTCAGAAGATGGAGCATCTCCAAAACCTCAACCTATTCTCCATTACTGCATAACAAGTACTTATTTCATGTTCTTTTGCTTTTCACAATCAACCCTGATAATTTCTGATATCCTGACTAAGATTTACAAGATAACCATAGCTTGCTTCAAGCCGACAATCTCCGTGGGATCGACCCTTACTCACGTAAGGTATTACTTGGACGACCCAGTGCACTTGCTGGTTAGTTGTGCGGGATTGCAAAAGTGTGATTACAATTTCGTGCACCAAGTCCCCATTCAATTGAATGACTAATTCACCTCTGTTGACATCTATCACAGCTCTTGCTGTAGCCAGGAAAGGTCTTCCAAGGATGATGCATTCATCCTCTTCCTTCCTAGTGTCTAAGATTATAAAATCAGCAGGGATGTAAAGGCCTTCAACCTTTACTAACACGTCCTCTACTATTCCATAAGCTTGTCTCAATGACTTGTCTGCCAATTGTAATGAGAATAAGGCAGGTTGCACCTCAATGATCCCCAGCTTCTCCATTACAGAGAGTGGCATAAGATTTATCCCTGACCCCAGATCACTTAGAGCTTTTTCAAAGGTCATGGTGCCTATGGTACAAGATATTAAGAACTTGCCAGGATCTTGTCTCTTTTGAGGTAAAATTTGCTGAATCCAGGTATCTAGTTCATTAATGAGCAAGGGAAGTTCACTTTCCTAAGTCTCATTACCAAACAACTTGGCATTCAGCTTCATGATAGCTCCTAAATATTGAGCAACTTGCTCTCCAGTCACATCTTCATCCTCTTCAGAGGAAGAATAGTCTTCAGAGCTCATGAATGGCAGAAGGAGATTTAATAGAATCTCTATGGTCTCTATATGAGCCTCAGATTCCTTTGGATCTTTAATAGGAAACTTCTTCTTGCTTGAGAGACGTCCCAGGAGGTCTTCCTCACTAGGATTTTCATCCTTCTCCTCCCTTGTGCATTCGGCCACATTGATAACATCAATGGCCTTGCACTCTCCTTTTGGATTCTCTTCTGTATTGCTTGGGAGAATACTGGGAGGAATTTCAATGACTTTCTTACTCAGCTGGCCCACTTGTGCCTCCAGATTTCTGATGGAGGATCTTGTTTCACTCATGAAACTGAAAGTGGCTTTTGACAGATCAGAGACTAGATTGGCTAAATTAGAAGTGTTTTGTTCAGAATTCTCTGTCTGTTGCTGAGAAGATGATGGAAAAGGCTTGCTATTGCTCAGCCTATTGCGTCCACCATTGTTAAAGCCTTGTTGAGGCTTTTGTTGATCCTTCCATGAGAAATTTGGGTGATTTCTCCATGATGAATTATAGGTGTTTCCATAAGGTTCACCCATGTAATTTACCTCTGCTATTGCAGGGTTTTCAGGATCATAAGCTTCTTCAGAAGCTGCCTTTTTAGTACTGTTGGATGCATTTTGCCATCCATTCAGACTTTGAGAGATCATGTTGACTTGCTGAGTCAACACTTTGTTCTGAGCCAATATGGCATTCAGAGCATCAATTTCAAGAACTCCCTTCCTCTGAGGCGTCCCATTATTCACGAAATTCCTCTCAGAAGTGTACATAAATTGGTTATTTGCAACCATGTCAATGAGTTCTTGAGCTTCTGCAGGTGTTTTCTTTAGGTGAATGGATCCACCTACAGAATGGTCCAATGATATTTTTGAAAACTCAGATAGACCATAATAGAATATATCTAATATGGTCCATTCTGAAAACATGTCAGATGGACACCTTTTGGTCAACTGCTTGTATCTTTCCCAAGCTTCATAGAGGGATTCACCATCTTTTTGTTTAAAGGTCTGAACATCCACTCTAAGCTTGCTCAGCTTTTGAGGAGAAAAGAATTTATCCAAGAAAGCCGTGACCAGCTTATCCCAGGAGTCCAGGCTATCCTTAGGTTGTGAATCCAACCATATTCTAGCTCTGTCTCTTACAGCAAAAGGGAAAAGCATGAGTCTGTAGACTTTAGGATCAACTCCATTCATCTTAACAGTCTCATAAATCTGCAAGAACTCAGTTAAAAACTGGTAAGGATCTTCAGATGGAAGTCCATAAAACTTGCAGTTCTGTTGCATTAAAGCAACTAGTTGAGGTTTAAGCTCCAAATTATTGGTTCCAATGGCAGTAATGGAGATGCTTCTTCCATCAAATTTGGACGTGGGCTTAGTAAAATCACCAAGCATCCTCCTTACATTATCATTATTGGGTTCGGCTGCCATCTCCTTCTCTTGTTCAAAAATTTCTAAAAGGTTACTTCTGGATTGTTGTAATTTAGCTTCTCTTAGTTTCCTCTTCAGAGTCCTTTCAGGTTCAGGATCAGCTTCAACAAGAGTGCTCTTGTCTTTGTTCCTGCTCATATGAAAGAGAAGAAAATAAGAAAAGAAGAGGAATCCTCTATGTCACAGTATAGAGATTCCTTTATGTTAGTAGAAGAAGAAAGGGGGGAAGAGTGAAGAAGAATGAATAGTCTGTATAAAGAGTAAGGATAGTGGAGGTGGTAAGAGATGAAGAGAAGTGTTAGTAAATAATTAAATAAATAAAAAGAGATGAGAGAGGGAGAAATTCGAAAATAAGTTTGAAAATGAGTTAGTGATTTTCGAAAATTAAAGATAAGATAGAATTAAAATTAAAATTTTAAAACAAAAAAAGAATTTTTGAAAAAGAGATGAGATATTTTCGAAAATTAGAGAGGAAAAAGTAGTTAGGCGGTTTTGAAAAAGATAAGAAACACAAAGTCAAAGAGTTAGTTGAAAAAGATATCAAATTTGAAAAGATAAGATAAGAAGTTAGATAAGATATTTTGAAATCAAATTTTTGAAAAGGATAAAATTTTGAAAAGAAAGATATGATAAAAAGATAAGATAAGAAAATAAGATAGAAAAGGTGTGTTGAAAAAGATTTAATTTTTAAATTTAAAATTACTTACTTCACTAACAAGAAACTACAAGATAAGATTCTAGAACTTAAAGATTGAACCTTTCTTAACAAGAAAGTAACAAACTTCAAATTTTTGAACCAATCACATTAATTGTTAGCATATTTTCTAAAATATGATATAAAAGATAAGAAAAAGATTTTGAAAAATAATTTTTAAAATTTTCGAAAATAAGAAAAAATGAAAAAGATATGATTTTTTGAAAAAGATTTTGAAAAGATAAGATTTTTAAAATTGAAAATTTGACTTGACTTGTAAGAAACAACTAATTTTGAAAATTTTTTACTAAGTCAACTTCAAATTTTCGAAATTTTGAGAGAAAAAAGGAGAAGATATTTTTTTGATTTTTGAATTTTTAATTATGAGACAGAAAAACACAAAAATGTCCCAAAACATAAAAATTTCGGATCAAAACCAATGATGCATGCAAGAACACTATGAATGTCAAGATGAACACCAAGAACACTTTGAAGATCATGATGAACATCAAGAACATAATTTTGAAAAAATTTTTGATGCAAAGAAAACATGCAAGACACCCAACTTAGAAATCTTTAATGCATGGACTCTAACAAACGAAAAATGCATATGAAAAACAACAAACAACACAAAACAAGAAATCATCAAGATAAAACAAGAAGACTTGCCAAGAACAGCTTGAAGATCATGAAGAACACTATGAATGCATGAATTTTCGAAAATTTCAAGAAATTTTTAAAACATGCAATTGACACCAAACTTAAAAACTGACACTAGACTCAAACAAGAACACAAAATGTTTTTGGTTTTTATGATTTTCTAATTTTTTTTGAATTTTTATTATTATTTTCGAAAATATTTTTGAAAAAAAACGAAAAAGAAAAGAAAAATTTTGAAAATTTTTGAAAAGAAAATTACCTAATCTGAGCAACAAGATGAACCGTCAGTTGTCCATACTCGAACAATCCCCGGCAACGGCGCCAAAAACTTGGTGGACAAAATTGTGATCCTCAAAGTTGGTCTCTTTGTATTTGTATGAAATTTAAATATTGGCTCTATCAAAAATACCCCAAAGAGATCATGGTATGATGAATTGGGATCTTAGTAATCCCTGGTAATGGCACGTGTGATCACAACTCCATTCAACTTAACCAACAAGTGTATTAGGTCATCCAAGTAATACCTTACGTGAGTAAGGGTCGATCCCACAGAGATTGTTGGTATGAAGCAAGCTATGGTCACCTTGTAAATCTCAGTTAGGCAGATTAAATGGTTTATGATAAGTTCGAAAATAAATAATAAATAGAAAATAAAATAGTAAATAGTTACTCATATAATTCCATGGTGGGAATTTCAGATAGGCATATGGAGATGCTGTGCTCCTCTCGAATCTCTATTTTCTTATTACATTCATCCAATCCTTCTTACTCCTTTCCATGGCAAGCTGTATGTAGGGCATCACCGTTGTCAATGGCTACATCCCATCCTCTCAGTGAAAATGGTCCTATGCTCTGTCACAGCACGGCTAATCATCTGTCGGTTCTCAATCAGGTTGGAATAGAATCCCTTGGTTCTTTTGCGTCTGTCACTAACGCCCAGCCTTCAGGAGTTTGAAGCTCGTCACAGTCATTCAATCCCAGAATCCTACTCGGAATACCATAGACAAGGTTAGACTTTCTGGATTCCCGGAATCCTACTCGGAATACCACAGACAAGGTTAGACTTTCCGGATTCCCATGAATGCCGCCATCTATCTAGCTTATA
Organism: Arachis stenosperma; assembly: GCF_014773155.1. Taxonomy (NCBI): domain Eukaryota; kingdom Viridiplantae; phylum Streptophyta; class Magnoliopsida; order Fabales; family Fabaceae; genus Arachis; species Arachis stenosperma. The sequence continues at coordinate 43,726,912 of NC_080378.1, read as the reverse complement.
CCACGAAGATTCTGTTGGGGAATCTAATAGATATGCGCCCGGCCTAAAGTAGAACGGAAGTGGTTGTCAGTCACGCGCGTTCATAGGTAAGAATGATGATGAGTGTCACGGATCATCACATTCATCAAGTTGAAGTGCAACGAATATCTTAGAATAGGAATAAAGAGAATTGAATAGAAAATAATAGTAATTGTATTGAAACTTGAGCTACAGCAGAGCTCCACACCCTTAATCTATGGTGTGTAGAAACTCCACCGTTGAAAATACATAAGTGAAAGGTTCAGGCATGGCCGAATGTCCAGTCCCCCCCCCCATGAAGGTGATCAAAAGACCGAATGGTCCAAAAATGTCTAATACAATAGTTAAATGTCCTATATATACTAGACTAGCTACTAGGGTTTACAGAAGTAAGTAATTGATGCATAAATCCACTTCCGGGGTCCACTTGGTGTATGTTTGGGCTGAGCTTGATCTATCCACGAGCTGAGGCTTTTATTGGAGTTGAACGCCGAGTTATAGCGTGTTTCTGGCGTTCAACTCCGGGTTGTGACGTGTTTCTGGCATTTGACTCCAGACAGCAGCATATACTTGGCGTTGAGCGCCACTTGACGTCGTCAATTCCCGAATAAAGTATAGAATATTATCTATTGCTGGAAAGCTCTGGATGTCTACTTTCCAACGCCGTTGAGAGCGCGCCATTTGGAGTTCTGTAGCTCCAGAAAATCTATTTTTAGTGCAGGGAGGTCAGAATCCAACAGCATCAGCAGTCCTTTGTCAGCCTTGCTTTCAGAGTTTTGCTCAGGTCCCTCAATTTCAGCCAGAATTTACTTGAAATCATATAAAAACACACAAACTCATAGTGAAGTCCAGAAATGTGAATTTAACATAAAAACTAATGAAAACATCCCTAAAAGTAGCTTGAACTTACTAAAAACTACCTAAAAATAATGCCAAAAAGCGTATAAATTATCCGCTCATCACAGACAAAATCATACAGTTGCATTCATGTATATATAGGTTGCATTGCATTGCATGAGTCTCACATGTCCCTATTCATTTAGATTTGTCTCCTTCAACTAAGCCTGAGGACATAATAATGTTTAAGTGTGGAGAGGTTGATATACCATTATTTTATAATTTATATTGTGTTTAATTCAGTGCTTTTATCAAGTCTTCACCCACTTATTCATATAATTTGCATGAATTTACAATTCCTTCTTGAAAATGTTATATGATTGAAAACCCGCTTCCTAAAGATCTTTTAATTGTATATTTTTATTCTCCGTTGTACCATTCGATGCCGTCATCTGTGTGTTAAGTGTTTCAGGCTTCATAGGGCAGGAATGACGTAAAAAATAGAAAGGAAGCTTGCAAAAATGGAAGGAACACAAGGAGTTGAGGAGATGATCAGCGAGGAGTGACGCGGGCGCATGGCTCACGCGACCGCGCGAAATGGAGGAAATCGCAGTGACGCGCTCATGTGCCTGACGTGACCGCGTGGATTAGAAGCTGCACGAGTGACGCGTATGCGTGGATTATGCGCACGAGTGGCACGGGAAACACTGAGTGACTCAAACGCGTGGACGACGCGGTCGCATGACGTGCACGTTCTGTAGAATTACATAAGTCGCTGGCATAGATTCTGGGCCGCGTTTCAACCCAGTTTTCGGCCCAGAAACACAGATTAGAGCCAGGGAACATGCAGAGACAAGTAGAACAATTCATTCCACATATTTTCTAGTTTTTAGATTTGATTCTACTCCTCCCCTAGGTTTTCTCTCTTTCACATTCATAATTTAGGATTTGAAGATTTTGGCTTTGGCTTTTGAGAAGAGTCTACCTCTGGAACTGGTCATTCTAGTTTGTTTACCTACTTTTCATTTACTCTTCCATATTCCTAATTTGTTCAGAGTTGACATTGGATTATTTTTAGAGTTCATTAATACAAGACCATTTTTACTTTTAATTAATCTCTTTGATTATTGTTTATTATGTCTCTTTTTATTTTCCCCCTTTATTTTGTGAAGTCTACATTTATGATCATGGAGTAGTTTCCCAACTTGATTGGGAGTTGATTAAAAGGAGAACCTTCAGTTGGAATACTCAAGAGTTCAATTGTAATTGGTTCATTGTTGGTTGGCTTGTTAGTCACTAACTCTAATCATTTCCAAGGGAGAGGATTAGGACTTGTGAGTAGAAGTTGACTTTTAATTTGACTTTCCTTCATTCGCTGAGGGTTAACTAAGTAAAAATAATGACTAATTATTAATTGATCTTGATAAAATTCCAACAAGGATAGAACTTCCAATTAATCTTCTCACGGTTAAGATTTTTATTTAAATCACATAAATTCTCTAATTTAATTTTCTGTTCAACAAACTCAAAACCAATTTGGAAAACCTCTGATTGATAAAATAGCACATCTTCCTGCAACTCGTTGGGAGACAACCTGGGACTCATACTCCCAGTATTTTATTTCTAAAATTTGTGACAACTCTTTTCTAAATTGATAAGTGAATTTTTGCCGGTTAAGAACTGTACTTGCAACGCCATTTCTCTAAATAATTCTTAATCTGCTAATTTTTGCTCACGTCAATAACTCATACTCCAATTTTACAAAAAACCTGCTAAAAGCCCGTACTGACTTAAGCATCAGAGTCTCTTGCAAGTACCACCCCCTCCACTGAACGGGGACCAACATCGCCCCGTACTCCAACAAGTCGGATACGGCCACCTTGATCAATGATGTGTGGAAAACGATCCAACACAAAACTCACCGGCAAGTGTACCGGGTCGCATCAAGTAATAATAACTCACATGAGTGAGGTCGATCCCACAGGGATTGAAGGATTGAGCAATTTTAGTTTAGTGGGTGATTTAGTCAAGCGAATCAAGTTTTGGTTGAGTGATTTGTGTTTAACAAGAAGTAAATGACAGTAAATGTAAAGGGGGAAGGGAGAAATGCAGTAAATTAAAGAACAGGAAAGTAAATTTGCAGAAACTTAAAGAACAAGAAAATAAATGACTGAAACTTAAAGTGCAAGAAACTTAAATTGCAGTAACTTAAATAGCAAGAAAGATAAATGGCTTGAATATAAAAGGGGTTTGAGGACTGGGATTGCAGAATCTAAACCAAGAGAAAGTAAATGGCAACAATTAAGAGAGCAAAAATTGAATCAGAAGCAATAAGCATTCAAACAGAAAGGAAATAAAATGCAGCAAGGTTCACAGAAGAACCCAAAGTGAATTGTGATCTCAGGACTCAAGAGCTTAGGTAGCAGAGCCTAAAACTCAATTTCCTTCCCAGATCTGAAGTATCAAAGCAATTGACAGAAAATTTAAAGAAGAAGCAGTAAAGGAAATTGAAATTGAATTGAATTATGCAGAGAAGATTTAAAGAGAGTTTGAATGGGAATTGAGACAGAATTTCCTCAATTTCTCACACCCACAACTCAAAAACAGAAGATTAGAAATGCTTAGGCAAGAATGAGGAAGAAGAGAGATCAATTCTCCTCCCCAATTCTCAGAATTCTCAGTCAAGTCACCAAGAACAAGTGCCAAAGCTCAAAGAAAGGTAAAATTCAAAAGTGAAGGTAAAAATGCCAAAGTAAAAGTTCAAAGGTTCAAAAGTTGTTAAAGGTGCTAATTACATCAAACTAGCTTCTATTTATACACTTTCTATTCTTGGATTTTGGGATTTGGATGGGCTTTTGAATTGGTGAAGAAATGAATTAAAATGGTGTTTTAATTTGAATTTTCGGCCCATGAAAATTCACTCCCAGGAGGCTGCCCTGCCTTTGTGGAGGGCAGGGCAGAAAAATGAAGCTTGGTGCGAGAATTGGTGCGGCCTTGTGCGAGCTTGGCGCGGCAGAATTTTCCTTGGTGCGTATGATGCTGCCCTGCCCACGCCAAGGGCAGGGCAGGAAAGGTTTGGTGCGCCAGGGACGTGAGTTGGTGCGCGCTTGGTGCTGCCATGGGAGAAAATTGGTGCGCGCGTTGGTGCTTCTTGGTGCGCCACACACGATGCTGCCCTGCCAGCGCCAAGGGCAGGGCAAAGTCCCTTCCTTCACGGCCCGTGTTCGAATCACGGAGGAGGCAAACACGCTACATTTTTTCTTGGCTTCTTGGCACGGTAGTGGACCTTAGTGCCTAGCTTCCTCATGGTTCCTTGTTCGATCCTTGTAGCATGCATGGGTGACAATTTTCCTTTGAATTTCTTCCTTGGAGAGCCCGATTCTGCCCTCCACAAAGGCAGGGTAAGGTTCTCTTCCTCTTGGTTCCAAGGCACATTTTGTGCTCTGCCCTTGGAGTGGGCAGGGCAGAATTGCCTTCCTTTGCTTGGTCACCTAATGTTGCCCTCCTAGAGGGCATTCTGCCCTTGTGGAGGGCAATGTTGCTTCCCCCATTGTATGCAGCACGCTTCTCTCCTCTTTGGCCACGCTTTCCTTTTCTTGTGCTACACTTTTTAGGCCACGCTTTTCATTTTCTTTTCTTTTCTTCAACTACAATAAACCAAAACAACCACTCCAAGTATCACTAAATTCAAGAGGCTTATAAATCAATTAAAATTCAATTAAAATTAGCTTAAACCTTATGATTTAACATTAATTTCATGGTGGTTGCTTGATTTAGAGAAGTTGTGCATTTTCACTCCAAATCACTTACTTAGGATGCAAGAAAGTGCATAAATGCTAATAAAACAAGTAAAATTAGCTTGAAAAATGGGTATATGATGACTTGTCATCACAACACCAAACTTAAATCTTGCTTGTCCCCAAGCAAGCATCAAAACTAAGAGTAAATGAAATGAATAAGAAAAGGATATTATCCTTATTATGCAGATAGCAGAACTTGATCTATGGGGCATTTATGCAGACAATGACAACTCAAGTTATTGTTCTTGTTACATAATATACATTTTGCATCAAAGGTTTGCTAAACTTGCTGTTATAAGACTCACTTTTTTTTACTCACTCCCTTGCTAACTTTTCTTGGCTTATAATGCTTTAACAAGCTTATTATTCTTTTAGAGGTTGGGTGTCAAATGCTGCAGCATAGCCTTTGGCTTTATTTTCTTTTCTTTTGCTCAACATCTTTCCACCACAGACACATGGCTCACTAATTCTTCCTAGGATCATTGATGCGCAGCATCTCTTTGGATAGCTAAATGTTTTGTATCTAAGTTGCTCTTTATTGTGGATTTTCAATTGGCCATCCCAAATCAGTTGATCTAAGTGACCGGGTTTCAAAATACCCCTTAGAATTTACTCATCCAAGCAGATCTTAGTACAAGAACACCACAGGCATATGTCCTAAGATTCAAGCTATTGGTGTCCAACCTTTATTATTTGTTTTTCTTGCCATTTTGGCTTTTTCTTTCCCTTTTTCTTTCTGTTTTTATTACCAAGGGTTGTTTCATTATTGATAGGAGTTTTTGTAACAGCAAGCTAACTTACAATTGAATGAGAATGATATTATGCAACAATTATTTCATGAGTTATACATTTAATCAAACACATGTACCACCACCAACTTCCATTCATACTTATGCAACATTGGATATTTCACTTTTCAATTGAAACCAAACTCTTTTATTTAAGCATATGGGAAACAAAACAATTTTCAAGCTAAGTGATGGATACAAGCATTATGCAGATTTAGCATTTTTAACAAGCTATTTCACTTGCAACTAGATAAACACTTTAGCAAGACATACAATGGTTCCCATGTTCAAAATAACACACAGCAGCAAAGATTAAGTTCAGATACAACCTTTGAAGTTGCAGCCCTTTGATTCTTCCTTCTGTTGTGTTCTCTTTGAGTTAAAATGCATAGTATCTTCAATTGTTGACTCATGTTCTGCATAATCCTCAAAGTTGCTTGCTTCTCAAGCCCTTAATTTATATGGTTAGTGTGCATAAACTGAGTGTGGTTTCAGGATTTGTTTTGGTGTGTGAACACCAAACTTAATTGTTTTGCCACTGTCTCAGATGCAACAAGTCAACCATAATTGAAACCATGTGTACTTGCTAAAGGTTAATGAAATTAAAGCTAGGAAACAATTTAACAGTTGAATAATGTGTCTGATTGCTTGAAGCTAGAATCATGCAAGAGGTGAGAATGTGTTTTTAAATTATATTTTTGGTGGAACACCAAACTTAGAGGTTTTCATTCTCCCTCAAATTGTTTTGGTGTGCAACACCAAACTTAGCTCCTTGCAATCCTTACCAATTATTCAACATTTTTATTGAAAAACTATGAAAAAGACAACTACCTCAGGTTGGGTTGCCTCCCAACAAGCGCTCTTTTATTGTCACTAGCTTGACATCTTCTGTTCTACTGATCATGGAGGTTGAAAATCACAGTGTCTTAGCTTGTCTTTCTTTACTGTGAACTTCCTTCTGGTTTCCTCTTTGATGACCTCTATAGATTCTTGTGGAAGGATCTTAGTTACAATGTAGTGCTCAAGTAACTGTGGGGACACCTTCAAGGGTTGAATATTGATCATTACTCGATCCCCTAGTGAAAACTTTCCAGTGAGGAATTTTTGCTTTTCTTTAGTTCTATCCTCTGCTTCTTCTTGAAAGAATTCCTTGTTGTGTTTTTCTTGGCTGGTGCTTCCTTTGTCCAGTTTTTTTTCATTGTCCTCTATGATCCCTTTCCATCCTTCCTTCTTTGTAGCATCTTTGTTGTTGGTTGGTTTGTCTTCAATGGTTTTGAAGAAAGTATCTGGTTTCTTCTCACCCATTTCTGCAAAGTACTTCGCCAGTTGAGCTATCTGCTCCTCAATTCCTCTCATTAACATCTCTTGTTTCCTTGTTGTCTCCTCTTGATGTTTCATTATTCTCTCCATTAGGATTTCCAAGTTTGTGATTCTCTGAGAGTCTTGTGAGGTTGGTTGGTTATGACATGTTAAAGGTAGGAAGGGTGGGTGTGGTGGTGGCATGTAGTGGTTGTTATTGCTGTGATGATGTTTTTGTTGATTTGTGAAATTATGGTTGTTATAATTGAAGTCCCTTGGTTTGTGATTTTGGTACTCGTTCCTTCTCCAGTTGAAATGTGTCTGGGAGTGTCTGTGTTGTGAGTATTGGCTTTGGGGGGTATTAGTGGGTGGGAGATGTTGATTGGTTGTGGTCATGGGATTGCCCTGGTGGAAACTTCCTTGTTCTTGATGTTGAGGCTCCCTTATTCTCAGATAAGAATGAGGTCTCCATGGTGGAAATTTGGCATTCACTGCAGCAGACGGTTCCATATTTTGCTGTGTTTGATGGTGTATTTGTCCGTTTAGGTCCTTGAACGCATTCGCCCCTTCAATATTCGTCACTTCTTTTTCTGGGATTGCATTCTGTGATTTCTCAGATGAGTGTTGGTTGTTGACTTCTTTGTCATTGAAGTCTGAAATTCCTTGGGCAGTTGTTGTTGCTTTGAGTAGGCCATCTGAGAAGTAATCCACTGCTTTTCTTGTTTCTGGGGTCAATCCTTCATAGAAAGCTCGGAAGCCCACTTTATCAGTAGCTTTCTTGTATCTTTCCCATGCCTTGAAGAGTGGTTCTTCATCCCCTTGTGTGAATAGGTGTTCCTCCTTTTTCAGCTGGATGATCTGTCTAGATGAGGTGAATTTGGCCAGAAATTTGGTAACCAAATCATCCCAACTAGTGATACTTCCTTGAGGAAAAGTTTCAAACCATTGTGCAGCTTCACCCTTTAATGAGAAGGGGAATAACAGAACCTTATAAGTGTCATGATCTGAGCCATCAGTTTTGACTGCATTACAAGTCTTTAGAAAGGTGGATATGTGCTGCTGAGGATCTTCCGATGGATTTCCTTCATAAGAACAATTGTTCTTGATGAGTGTGATGAGTGGTGGCTTCATGTCATGATACCCCTTGTCTGTAGAAACTTGATTTCCTGTGATATGCAAACAATCAGGATGACCAAACAACAACACGCTGGAGAATTAAGTGCAGTTATTTGAGATAAATTGTTAGTGAATTAATAGAGGCAATTTCTCAAACAGTTAGTGTGTTAGTAAAAATTAGAATAAAAAAAAAGAAAAATGCTTAATCTAGACCTCCACTTCACTTAATCATTGTCAATCTATTTCAATCCCCGGCAACGGCGCCAAAAACTTGATGTGTGGAAAACGATCCAACACAAAACTCACCGGCAAGTGTACCGGGTCGCATCAAGTAATAATAACTCACATGAGTGAGGTCGATCCCACAGGGATTGAAGGATTGAGCAATTTTAGTTTAGTGGGTGATTTAGTCAAGCGAATCAAGTTTTGGTTGAGTGATTTGTGTTTAACAAGAAGTAAATGACAGTAAATGTAAAGGGGGAAGGGAGAAATGCAGTAAATTAAAGAACAGGAAAGTAAATTTGCAGAAACTTAAAGAACAAGAAAATAAATGACTGAAACTTAAAGTGCAAGAAACTTAAATTGCAGTAACTTAAATGGCAAGAAAGATAAATGGCTTGAATATAAAAGGGGTTTGAGGACTGGGATTGCAGAATCTAAACCAAGAGAAAGTAAATGGCAACAATTAAGAGAGCAAAAATTGAATCAGAAGCAATAAGCATTCAAACAGAAAGGAAATAAAATGCAGCAAGGTTCACAGAAGAACCCAAAGTGAATTGTGATCTCAGGACTCAAGAGCTTAGGTAGCAGAGCCTAAAACTCAATTTCCTTCCCAGATCTGAAGTATCAAAGCAATTGACAGAAAATTTAAAGAAGAAGCAGTAAAGGAAATTGAAATTGAATTGAATTATGCAGAGAAGATTTAAAGAGAGTTTGAATGGGAATTGAGACAGAATTTCCTTAATTTCTCACACCCACAACTCAAAAACAGAAGATTAGAAATGCTTAGGCAAGAATGAGGAAGAAGAGAGATCAATTCTCCTCCCCAATTCTCAGAATTCTCAGTCAAGTCACCAAGAACAAGTGCCAAAGCTCAAAGAAAGGTAAAATTCAAAAGTGAAGGTAAAAATGCCAAAGTAAAAGTTCAAAGGTTCAAAAGTTGTTAAAGGTGCTAATTACATCAAACTAGCTTCTATTTATACACTTTCTATTCTTGGATTTTGGGATTTGGATGGGCTTTTGAATTGGTGAAGAAATGAATTAAAATGGTGTTTTAATTTGAATTTTCGGCCCATGAAAATTCACTCCCAGGAGGCTGCCCTGCCTTTGTGGAGGGCAGGGCAGAAAAATGAAGCTTGGTGCGAGAATTGGTGCGGCCTTGTGCGAGCTTGGCGCGGCAGAATTTTCCTTGGTGCGTATGATGCTGCCCTGCCCACGCCAAGGGCAGGGCAGGAAAGGTTTGGTGCGCCAGGGACGTGAGTTGGTGCGCGCTTGGTGCTGCCATGGGAGAAAATTGGTGCGCGCGTTGGTGCTTCTTGGTGCGCCACACACGATGCTGCCCTGCCAGCGCCAAGGGCAGGGCAAAGTCCCTTCCTTCACGGCCCGTGTTCGAATCACGGAGGAGGCAAACACGCTACATTTTTTCTTGGCTTCTTGGCACGGTAGTAGACCTTAGTGCCTAGCTTCCTCATGGTTCCTTGTTCGATCCTTGTAGCATGCATGGGTGACAATTTTCCTTTGAATTTCTTCCTTGGAGAGCCCGATTCTGCCCTCCACAAGGGCAGGGTAAGGTTCTCTTCCTCTTGGTTCCAAGGCACATTTTGTGCTCTGCCCTTGGAGTGGGCAGGGCAGAATTGCCTTCCTTTGCTTGGTCACCTAATGTTGCCCTCCTAGAGGGCATTCTGCCCTTGTGGAGGGCAATGTTGCTTCCCCCATTGTATGCAGCACGCTTCTCTCTTCTTTGGCCACGCTTTCCTTTTCTTGTGCTACACTTTTTAGGCCACGCTTTTCATTTTCTTTTCTTTTCTTCACCTACAATAAACCAAAACAACCACTCCAAGTATCACTAAATTCAAGAGGCTTATAAATCAATTAAAATTCAATTAAAATTAGCTTAAACCTTATGATTTAACATTAATTTCATGGTGGTTGCTTGATTTAGAGAAGTTGTGCATTTTCACTCCAAATCACTTACTTAGGATGCAAGAAAGTGCATAAATGCTAATAAAACAAGTGAAATTAGCTTGAAAAATGGGTATATGATGACTTGTCATCAATCAATCTAGAAGATCTCGTCCAAGATCGACCACCCAGTTTCAGGTAACCATCAGAAGATTGGCGCCATTGCCGGGGAACCTAGAAGTCATCCCATCAACATGGCAAGCAACCCTACCGACGACCATAACTCCGAATTAGAAGAAGGAATGCCAATCAAGAACACAGATGCCACACCAACCTCCCCAAAGGACACACACCACTCCAAGGGAGATAAGCAACCCCAGAGCACGGAAATCTTAGACGCCATCCGTGAACAGCAGGATCGCCTCAAACAGCTCGAACAAGAGGCTGAAAGACAACGAGAAGCCGAGCGAGATCTCCGGAAGAAAACAAGACGACATCGAGAACTAGAGGGAAAATTCCTAAAACTCGAAGCCGACCTCAAGGCGAAAACCACTCAATCCAACTGCAAGCCAGTCCTAGCCAAGACCAAGATCCGTTCACAATAGAAATCATGAAAGCTAAAGTCCCAAAAGACTTCAAAGCTCCCAACATGACCCCTTATGATGGTACGTCCAATCCAAACCATCACCTCTGCAACTTCAAGAGTCGGATGTACCTCACTGACGCCTCAGACGCGACTCGTTGCAAGGCCTTCCCAACTACTCTGACCAAGACGGCAATAAAGTGGTTCGAGAGTTTGTCCCCGAGATCCATCACAAGCTTTGACGACCTCGCCAGAAAATTCATAGCCATGTTCTCCATACAAAAAGATAAGACCAAGCACGCTCCCAGCTTGCTTGGGATCAAGCAAGGAGATCGGGAAAGCCTCCAAAGCTACATGGAGAGGTTCAACAAAGCAAGCCTCGACATACAGAACCTTCCCACAGAAGCAGCCATCATGGGACTTGGTGCACGAAATTGTGATCTCTACTTTTCACAATGCAAATAGTCCCCGATAATGGCTCCAAAAACTTGGTGCTCAATGCCATGGTCTACACATAATTTCACAACTTCGCACAACTAACCAGCAAGTGCACTGGGTCGTCCAAGTAATAAACCTTACGCGAGTAAGGGTCGATCCCACGGAGATTGTTAGTATGAAGCAAGCTATGGTCATCTTGTAAATCTCAGTCAGGCAGATTCAAATGGTTATGGATGATTTATGAATAAAATATAAAATAAAGATAGAGATACTAATGTAATTCATTGGTGAGAATTTCAGATAAGCGTATGGAGATGCTTTGTCCCTTCCGTCTCTCTGCTTTCCTACTGTCTTCATCCAATCCTTCTTACTCCTTTCCATGGCAAGCTGTATGTTGGGCATCACCGTTGTCAGTGGCTACAGTCCCGTCCTCTCAGTGAAAATGTTCAACGCGCTCTGTCACAGCACGGCTAATCATCTGTCGGTTCTCAATCAGGTTGGAATAGAATCCATTGATTTTTTTGCATCTGTCACTAACGCCCAGCCTTCAGGAGTTTGAAGCTCGTCACAGTCATTCAATCATTGAATCCTACTCAGAATACCACAGACAAGGTTTAGACCTTCCGGATTCTCTTGAATGCCGCCATCAATTCTAGCTTATACCACGAAGATTTTGATTAAGGAATCCAAGAGATATCCACTCAATCTAAGGTAGAACGGAGGTGGTTGTCAGGCACACGTTCATAGGTGATAATGATGATGAGTGTCACGGATCATCACATTCATCAAGTTGAGGAACAAGTGATATCTTAGAACAAGAACAAGCTGAATTGAATAGAAGAACAATAGTAATTGCATTAATACTCGAGGTACAGCAGAGCTCCACACCTTAATCTATGGTGTGTAGAAACTCCACCGTTGAAAATACATAAGAACAAGGTCTAGGCATGGCCGTGAGGCCAGCCCCCAAAACGTTATCAAAAGATTCAAAGATCTAAAGATGATCAAAGATCCAAAGATGAAAATACAATAGCAAAAGGTCCTATTTGTAGAGAACAAGTAACCTAGGGTTTACAGAAATGCGTAAATGACATAAAAATCCACTTCCGGGCCCACTTGGTGTGTGCTTGGGCTGAGCATTGAAGCTTTCAGCTTTTGTGCCAGTTTGGGCGTTTAACTCCCATTCTTGTGCCAGTTCCGGCGTTTAACGCCCGGCAGTTTTGAGCTGATTTGGAACACCGGTTTGGGCCATCAAATCTCGGGCAAAGTATGAACTATTATAAATTGCCAGAAAGCCCAGGATGTCTACTTTCCAACGCAGATGAGAGCGTGCCAATTGGAATTCTGTAGCTCCAGAAAATCCACTTCGAGTGCAGCGAGGTCAGAATCCAACAGCATCTGCAGTCCTTTTCAGCCTCTGAATCAGATTTTTGCTCAGGTCTCTCAATTTCAGCCAGAAAATACCTGAAATCATAGAAAAACACACAAACTCATAATAAAGTCCAGAAAAGTGAATTTTAACTAAAAACTAATAAAAATATAATAAAAACTAACTAAAACATTCTAAAAACATACTAAAAACAATGCCAAAAAGCGTATAAATTATCCCCTCATCACAACACCAAACTTAAATTGTTGCTTGTCCCCAAGCAACTGAAAATCAAATAAGATAAAAAGAAGAGAATATGCAATGAATTCCAAAAACATCTATGAAGATCAGTATTAATTAGATGAGCGGGGCTTTTAGCTTTTTGCCTCTGAACAGTTTTGGCATCTCACTTTATCCTTTGAAATTCAGAATGATTGGCTTCTATAGGAACTCAAAATCCAGATAGTGTTATTGATTTTCCTAGTTAAGTATGATGATTCTTGAACACAGCTACTTTATGAGTTTTGGCCGTGGCCCAAAGCACTCTGTCTTCCAGTATTACCACCGGATACATACATGCCACAGACACATAATTGGGTGAACCTTTTCAGATTGTGACTCAGCTTTGCTAGAGTCCCCAATTAGAGGTGTCCAGGGTTCTTAAGCACACTCTTTTTGCCTTGGATCACAACTTCATTATTATTATTTATTATTTTTTTTGTATTCACTGCTTTTTCTTGCTTCAAAAATCATTTTTATGATTTTTCAGATCCTCAGTAACATGTCTCCTTTTTCATCATTCTTTCAAGAGCCAACATTCATGAACAACAAATTCAAAAGACATATGCACTGTTCAAGCATACATTCAGAAACCAAGAGTATTGCCACCACATCAAAATAATTAATCTGTTATAAAATTCAAAATTCATGCAATTCTTCTCTTTTTCATTTAAGAACATTTTTCATTTAAGAAAGGTGATGGATTCATAGGACATTCATAACTTTAAGGCATAGACACTAAGACACTAATGATCATGAGACACAAACATAGATAAACATAAGCATAAAAATTCGAAAAACAGGAAAATAAAGAACAAGGAGATTAAAGAACGGGTCCACCTTAGTGATGGCGGCTTGTTCTTCCTCTTGAAGATCTTATGGAGTGCTTGAGCTCCTCAATGTCTCTTCCTTGCCTTTGTTGCTCCTCTCTCATGATTCTTTGATCTTTTCTAATTTTATGGAAAATGATGGAATGTTCTTGGTGCTCCACCCTTAGTTGTCCCATGTTGGAACTCAATTCTCCTAGGGAGGTGTTGATTTGCTCCCAATAGTTTTGTGGAGGAAAGTGCATCCCTTGAGGTATCTCAGGGATTTCATGATGAGTGGGATCTCTTGTTTGCTCCATCCTTTTCTTAGTGATGGGCTTGTCCTCATCAATGAGGATGTCTCCCTCTGTGTCAATTCCAACTGAATAACAGAGGTGACAAATGAGATGAGGGAAGGCTAACCTTGCCAAGGTAGAGGACTTGTCCGCCACCTTGTAAAGTTCTTGGGCTATAACATCATGAACTTCTACTTCCTCTCCAATCATGATGCTATGAATCATGATAGCCCGATCTATAGTAACTTCGGACCGGCTGCTAGTGGGAATGATTGAGCGTTGGATAAACTCCAACCATCCCCTAGCCAAGGGCTTGAGGTCATGCCTTCTCAGTTGAACCGGCTTCCCTCTTGAATCTCTCTTCCGTTGAGCGCCCTCTTCACAAATGTCTGTGAGGACTTGGTCCAACCTTTGATCAAAGTTGACCCTTCTAGTGTAAGGGTGTTCATCTCCTTGCATCATGGGCAAGTTGAATGCCAACCTTACATTTTCCGGACTAAAATCTAAGCATTTCCCCCGAACCATTGTAAGCCAATTCTTTGGATTCGGGTTCACACTTTGATCATGGTTCTTGGTGATCCATGCATTGGCATAGAACTCTTGAACCATTAAGATTCCGACTTGTTGAATGGGGTTGGTAAGAACTTCCCAACCTCTTCTTCGGATCTCATGTCGGATCTCTGGATATTCACTCTTTTTGAGTTTGAAAGGGACCTCGGGGATCACCTTCTTCAAGGCCACAACTTCATAGAAGTGGTCTTGATGTATTCTTGAGATGAATCTCTCCATCTCCCATGAGTCGGAGGTGGAAGCTTTTGCCTTCCCTTTCCTCTTTCTAGAGGTTTCTCCGGCCTTAGGTGCCATAAATGGTTATGGAAAAACAAAAAGCAATGCTTTTACCACACCAAACTTAGAAGGTTTGCTCGTCCTCGAGCAAAAGAAGAAAGAAGAGAGTAGAAGAAGAAGAAATAGAGGATATGAAGGTGGCTTTGTGGTTCAGCCAAGGGGGAGAAGTAGTGTTTACATTGTGTGAAAATGAAGGAGTGAAGATGGGTTTATATAGGAGTGGAGAGAGGGGTAGGTTTCGGCCATTATGGATGGGTTTGGGAGGGAAAGTGGTTTGAATTTGAATGGTGAGGAAGGTGGGGTTTTACGAAGGATGGATGTGAGTGGTGAAGAGAATAGTGGGATTTGATAGGTGAGGGGCTTTTGGGGAAGAGGTGTTGAGGTGATTGGTGAATGGGTGAAGAAGAGAGAGAGTGGTGGGGTAGGTGGGGATCCTGTGGGATCCACAGATCCTGAGGTGTCAAGGATAGTTCATCCCTGCACCAAGTGGTGAGCAAAAAATGCTCTTTATGCCAATTCTGGCGTTAAACGCCGGGCTGGTGCCCATTTCTGGCGTTTAACACCAGCTTCTTGCCCTTTCCTGGCGTTTAACGCCAGTCTGGTGCCCCTTTCTGGCGTTAAACGCCTAGAATGGTGCCAGACTGGGCGTTAAACGCCCATTTGCTGCCCTTACTGGCGTTTAAACGCCAACAAGGTTTTCCTCCAGGGTGTGCTATTTTTCTTTCTGTTTTTCATTCTGTTTTTGCTTTTTCAATTGATTTTGTTACTTTCCATGATCATCAACCTACAGAAAACATAAAATAACAAAGGAAAATAGATAAATATAATATTGGGTTGCCTCCCAACAAGCGCTTCTTTAATGTCAGTAGCTTGACAGAGGGCTCTCATGAAGCCTCACAGATACTCAGAGCAATGTTGGAACCTCCCAACACCAAACTTAGAGTTTGAATGTGGGGGTTCAACACCAAACTTAGAAGTTGGTTGTGGCCTCCCAACACCAAACTTAGAGTTTGACTGTGGGGGCTCTATTTGGCTCTGTTTTGAGAGAAGCTCTTCATGCTTCCTCTCCATGGTTATAGAAGGATATCCTTTAGCCTTAAACACAAAGGATTCTTCGTTCACTTGAATGATCAATTCTCCTCTGTCCACATCAATCACAGCCCTTACTGTGGCTAGGAAGGGTCTGCCAAGGATGATGGATTCATCCATGCACTTCCCAGTCTCTAGGAATATGAAATTAGCAGGGATGTAATGGTCTTCAATCTTTACCAGAACATCCTCTACAAGTCCAAAAGCTTGTTTTCTTGAGTTGTCTGCTATCTCTATTGAGATTCTTGCAGCTTGTACCTCAAAGATCCCTAGCTTATCCATTACAGAGAGAGGCATGAGGTTTATACTTGACCCTAAGTCACACAGAGCCTTCTCAAAGGTCATGGTGCCTATGGTACAAGGTATTGAGAACATCCCAGGGTCCTGTCTCTTTTGAGGTAATCTCTGCCTAGTCAAGTCATCCAGTTCTTTGGTGAGCAAAGGGGGTTCATCCTCCCAAGTCTCATTACCAAATAACTTGTCATTTAGCTTCATGATTGCTCCAAGGTACTTAGCAACTTGCTCTTCAGTGACATCTTCATCCTCTTCAGAGGAAGAATATTCATCAGAGCTCATGAATGGCAGAAGTAAATCCAATGAAATCTCTATGGTCTCATTATGAGCCTCAGATTCCCATGGTTCCTCATTAGGGAACACATTGGAGGCCAGTGGACTCCATTGAGGTCTTCCTCAGTGGCGATCACTGCCTTTTCCTCCTCTCCAAATTCGGCCATGTTGATGACCTTGCACTCTCCTTTTGGATTTTCTTCTGTATTGCTTGGAAGAGTACTAGGAGGGAGTTCAGTAACTTTCTTACTCAGCTGTCCCACTTGTGCCTCCAAATTCCTAATGGAGGACCTTGTTTCAGTCATGAAACTTTGAGTGGCTTTGATTAGATCAGAGACCGTGGTTGCTAAGTCAGAGTGGCTCTGCTTAGAATTTTCTATCTGTTGTTGAGAAGATGATGGAAAAGGCTTGCCATTGCTAAACCTGTTTCTTCCACCGTTATTGTTGTTGAAACCTTGTTGAGGTCTCTGTTGATCCTTTCATGAGAGATTTGGATGATTTCTCCATGAAGAATTATAGGTGTTTCCATAAGGTTCTCCTATGTAATTCACCTCTTCCATTGAAGGGTTCTCAGGATCATAAGCTTCTTCTTCAGATGAAGCATCCTTAGTATTGCCTGGTGTATTTTGCATTCTAGACAGACTTTGAGAAATCAAATTGACTTGCTGAGTCAATATTTTGTTCTGAGCCAATATGGCATTCAGAGTATCAATCTCAAGAACTCCTTTCTTCTGATTGGTCCCATTGTTCACAGGATTCCTTTCAGAAGTGTACATGAATTGGTTATTTGCAACCATTTCAATGAGTTCTTGAGCTTCTGCAGGCGTCTTCTTCAGATGAAGAGATCCTCCAGCAGAGCTATCCAATGACATCTTGGACAGTTCAGACAAACCATCATAGAAGATACCTATGATGCTCCATTCAGAAAGCATGTCAGAAGGACACTTTCTGATCAATTGTTTGTATCTTTCCCAAGCTTCATAGAGGGATTCACCTTCCTTCTGTCTGAAGGTTTAGACTTCCACTCTAAGCTTACTCAATTTTTGAGGTGGAAAGAACTTTGCCAAGAAGGCATTGACTAGCTTTTACCAAGAGTTCAGGCTTTCTATAGGTTGTGAGTCCAACCATATCCTAGCTCTGTCTCTTACAGCAAAAGGGAATAGCATAAGTCTGTAGACCTCAGGGTTAACCCCATTAGTCTTGACAGTGTCACAGATTTGCAAGAACTCAGCTAAAAACTGATGAGGATCTTCCAATGGAAGTCCATGGAACTTGCAATTCTGTTGCATTAGAGAAACTAATTGAGGCTTATGCTCAAAGTTGTTTGCTCCAATGGCAGGGATAGAGATGCTTCTCCCATAGAAGTCAGGAGTAAGTGCAGTAAAGTCACCCAGCACCTTCCTTGCATTGTTGGCATTGTTGTTGTTTTCGGCTGCCATGGGTTCTTCTTCTTTGAATATTTCTGTTAGATCCTCTACAGAGAGTTGAGCCTTAGCTTCTCTTAGCTTTCGCTTCAAAGTCCTTTCAGGTTTAGGATCAGCCTCAACAAGAATGCTTTTGTCTTTGCTCCTGCTCATATGAAATAGAAGAGAACAAGAAAATATGGAGTTCGAACTTGTGCATTGAGGAAGGAAAAGAAAAATAGAAGGAAGAGGTAGAAAATTCGAACTTATCAAGGAAAGATGGAGTTCGAATTTGTGCATCGAGGAGTAGTGTTAGTCCATAAATAGAAGGATGTGAGAGGAGGGGAAGAAATTTTCGAAAATAAATTAAAAAGATTTTGAAAACAATTTGAAAAATACTAATTGATTTTCGAAAACTAAGGAATCAAGTGATTTTTGAAAAAGATTTTGAAATTAGAAATCAAAAAGATATGATTGAAAACTATTTTGAAAAATATGTGATTAAAAATATATGATTGAAAAGTTATGGTTTTAAAAAGATGTGATTGAGAATATATGATTTGAAAAACAATTTAAAAAGATTTGATTTTGAAAATTAATGACTTGCCTAACAAGAAAAGATATGATTCAAACATTAAACCTTTCTCAACAGAAAAGGCAACATACTTGAAATGTTGAATCAAATTATTAATTGTTAGCAAGTATCTTTGAAAATGGAAAGAAATTGATTTTGAAAACATATGATTGAAAAGATATGATTTGAAAAAGATTTGATTTTGAAAAATTTTGAAAACTTGAAAAAAATTTGAATTAAAAACAAAATCTTTCCTCTTGTGCCATCCTGGCGTTAAACGCCCAGAATGGTATCCATTCTGGCATTTAACGCCCAAAACACTACCCTTTTGGGCGTTAAACGCCCAGCCAGGTGCCCTGGCTGGCGTTTAAACGCCAGTTTTCCTTCCTCACTGGGTGTTTTGAACGCCCAGCTTTTTCTATGTAATTCCTCTGCTGTATGTTCTGAATCTTCAATTCTCTGTATTATTGACTTGAAAAGACACAAATTAAAATTTTTTTGGATTTTTAATAATGAGACTAAGATCAAATAAACAATGCATGCAAGACACCAAACTATTGACACTAACAAAATAAAAATGCATATGAGACACATGAATGAATTCGAAAAATGCAGAAGAACAGAAACATGCAATTGACACCAAACTTAAAATGAGACACTAGACTCAACAAGAAACATTGATGAGCGGATAATTTATATACTTTTTGGCATTGTTTTTAGTATGTTTTTGGAATGATCTAGTTAGTTTTTAGTATATTTTTATTAGTTTTTAGCTAAAATTCACTTTTCTGGACTTTACTATGAGTTTGTGTGTTTTTCTGTGATTTCAGGTATTTTCTGGCTGAAATTGAGGGACCTGAGCAAAAATCTGATTCAGAGACTGAAAAGGACTGATGATGCTGTTGGATTCTGACCTCCCTGCACTCGAAGTGGATTTTCTGGAGCTACAGAAGCCCAATTGGCGCGCTCTCAACGGCGTTGGAAAGTAGACATCCTGGGCTTTCCAGCAATATATGATAGTCCATACTTTGCCCAAGATTTGATGGCCCAAACCGGCATTCAAAGTCACCTCAAGAAATCCCAGCGTTAAACGCTGGAACTGGCACCCAAATGGGAATTAAACGCCCAAACTGGCATAAAAGCTGGCGTTTAACTCCAAGAAGAGTCTCTGCACGAAAATGCTTCATTGCTCAGCCCAAGCACACACCAAGTGGGCCCGGAAGTGGATTTTTATGTCATTTACTCATCTCTGTACACCCTAGGCTACTAGTTTTCTAGAAGTAGTACCTTTTACCATTGTATTGAGATATCTAGGAATCTTGGTAGCTATCTTTGAGTTTCATGCTATCTTAGATCACTTGGGAGGCTGGCCTTACGGCCATGCCTAGACCTTATGCTTATGTATTTTCAACGGTGGAGTTTCTACACACCATAGATTAAGGTGTGGAGCTCTGCTGTACCTCGAGTATTAATGCAATTACTATTGTTCTTCCATTCAATTCCGCTTGTTCTTTGTCCAAGATATCACTTGTTCTTCAAATTGATGAATGTGATGATCCGTGACACTCATCATCATTCTCACCTATGAACAAGGTGACTGACAACCACTTTTGTTCTACAAGCAATCAAGGCTCTAGTGAATATCTCTTGGATTCCTGATTGCACGATGCATGGTTGATCGCCTGACAACCGAGTGCTCGTCTGACAAACGAGCCAACCATTCTGTGAGATCAGAGTCTTCGTGGTATAGGCAAGAACTGATGGCGGCATTCAAGAGAATCCGGAAGGTCTAACCTTGTCTGTGGTATTCTGAGTAGGATTCAATGACTGAATGACTGTGACGTGCTTCAAACTCCTAGCAGGCGGGGCGTTAGTGACAGACGCAAAAGTATCAATGGATATTATTCCGGCCTGACCGAGAACCGACAGCTGAATTCCGCTATGCCGTGACAGGGCATATGCAA
This sequence comes from Arachis stenosperma, assembly GCF_014773155.1. NCBI lineage: Eukaryota > Viridiplantae > Streptophyta > Magnoliopsida > Fabales > Fabaceae > Arachis > Arachis stenosperma. Next base: position 43,706,719 of record NC_080378.1, on the reverse strand, counting down.
ATCGCTTTCACTGAGAGGATGGGAGGTAGCCATTGACAACGGTGAAACCCTACACAAGCTTGCCATGGAAAGGAGTAAGAAGGATTGGATGAAGACAGTAGGAAAGCAGAGAGACGGAAGGGAAGGCATCTTCATGCGCTTATCTGAAGTTCCTACCAATGAATTACATAAGTATCTCTATCTTTATCTTTTATGTTATTTTCGTTCATCATCATATCCATTTGAGTCTGCCTGACTAAGATTTGCAAGATGACCATAGCTTGCTTCATACTAACAATCTCCGTGGGATCGACCCTTACTCACGTAAGATATTACTTGGACGACCCAGTGCACTTGCTGGTTAGTTGTGCGAAGTTGTGTAATGCCATGGAATTGAACCACCAAGTTTTTGGAGTTCATGACCAGGGATTATGAGAGTTGTGAAAAGTATTGTTCACAATTTCGCGCACCAAGTTTTTGGCGCCGTTACCGGGAATTGTTCAGTTTGGACAACTGACGGTTCATCTTGTTGCTTAGATTAGGTATTTTTTTTCGAAATTCTTGAAGATGAATTCTAGAGTTTCATGATGATTTGTTGAAGTCTGGCTGGCTGAGAAGCCATGTCTAATTTCATTGGACCGAGGTTTCAACTTATCATCACAAGAGCTTGTTGATTTTTATCAATCTTGCTTTTGGAGCAGTGATCTGCTAAGGCTTGGCTGGCCTTTGGCCATGTCTAGTGTTTTGGACCGAAGCTTTCTTTGAAAGCTTGGCTGGCTGTGAAGCCATGTCTAATTCCTGGACCGGAGTCTTAGACTAACATTGCACTGATTCCTGGAATTCTCATTAAGAATTTTGATATCTTTTTCCACTTAATTTTCGAAAAACACAAAAAAAAGAAAAAAAAATCATAAAATCCAAAAATATGTTATTTTTCTTGTTGAGACACTAGTCTCATCTTAAGTTTGGTGTCAATTGCATGCATTCATGTGTCTTAAGGATCTTCAAGATGTTCTTGATGATTTCCGTGCTCTAATCTTTGAATTCTATTGACTTGAAGTATTTTGAGTGTCTCATATGCATTCTCATTAGTGTCAGTAGTATACAAACTGCTAAGTTTGGTGTCTTGCATGCATTGTTATTTGATTTTAGTTGCATTTTTGATTATTCTTTATTATTAAAAATCCAAAAATATTTTTAATTTGTGTCCTTTCAAGTCAATAATACAGAGAATTGAAGATTCAGAACATACAGCAGAGGAATTGCACAGAAAAAGCTGGGCGTTCAAAACGCCCAGTGAAGAAGGACAGACTGGCGTTTAAACGCCAGCCAGGGTACCTGGTTGGGCGTTTAACGCCCAAAAGGGTATAGTTTTGGGCGTTAAACGCCAGAATGTGCACCATTCTGGGCGTTTAACGCCAGGATGGCACAAGGGGGAGAATTTTGTTTTCAAATCAATTTTTTTTCAAGTTTTCAAAGTTTTTCAAAATCAAATCTTTTTCAAATCATATCTTTTCAATCAAATGTTTTCAAAATCAATTTCTTTCCTTTTTCAAAGATACCTACTATCAATTAATGATTTGACTCAACATTTCAAGTATGTTGCCTTTTCTGTTGAGAAAGGTTTAATGTTTGAATCATATCTTTTCTTGATAGCCAAGTTACTAGTTTTTAAAATCAAATCTTTTTAAAATTGTTTTCAAATCATATCTTCTCAATCACATTTTTTAAAAACCAATCATATCTTCTTAACCTCATCTTTTTCAAAAATAGTTTTTAATCAAATCTTTTTGATTTCTACTTTCAAAATCTTTTTCAAAAATCATTTTATTTCTTCCCACTTTCATTTTCGAAAATCAAGTAATGTTTTTCAAAAATATTTTCAAAATCTTTCACTTAATTTTCGAAAATTACTTCCCTTCTCCTCATATCTTTCTATTTATGGACTAACAGTATCCCTTAATGCAAAATTCGAACTCCATTCTTTCTGATAAGTTCGAATTTTCTACTTTTGTCTTCTACCCTTCTTTTCCTCTGACACTTCAAGGAATCTCTATAATGTGACATAGAGGATTCCACATTTTCTTGTTCCCTTCTCTTTCTTATGAGCAGGACCAAGACAAAGGCATTCTTGTTGAAGCTGACCCTGAACCTGAGAGGACCTTGAAGAGAAAGCTAAGAGAAGCCAAAGCACAACTCTCTTTAGAGGACCTGACCGAATTCTTCAAAGAAGAAGAACACATGGCAGCCGAAAACAACAACAATGCAAACAATGCAAGGAAGGTGCTGGGTGACTTTACTGCACCTACTCCCGACTTCTATGGGAGAAGCATCTCTATCCCTGCCATTGGAGCAAACAACTTTGAGCTTAAGCCTCAATTAGTTTCTCTAATGCAACAGAATTGCAAGTTCCATGGACTTCCATTAGAAGATCCTCATCAGTTTTTAGCTGAGTTCTTGCAAATCTGTGACACTGTCAAGACTAATGGGATAGACCCTGAGGTCTACAGACTCATGCTATTCCCTTTTGCTGTAAGAGACAGAGCTAGAACATGGTTGGATTCTCAACCTAAAGAAAGCCTGGACTCTTGGGAAAAGCTAGTCAATGCCTTCTTGGCAAAGTTCTTTCCACCTCTAAAATTGAGTAAGCTTAGAGTGGAAGTCCAAACCTTCAGACAGAAGGATGGAGAATCCCTCTATGAAGCTTGGGAAAGATACAAACAATTAATCAGAAAGTGTCCTTCTGACATGCTTTCTGAATGGAGCATCATAGGTATTTTCTATGATGGTCTCTCTGAACTATCCAAGATGTCTTTGGATAGCTCTGCTGGAGGATCTCTTCATCTGAAGAAGACGCCTACAGAAGCTCAAGAGCTTATTGAAATGGTTGCAAATAACCAATTCATGTACACTTCTGAAAGGAATCCTGTGAACAATGGGACTAATCAGAAGAAAGGAGTTCTTGAGATTGATACTCTGAATGCCATATTGGCTCAGAATAAGATATTCACTCAACAAGTCAATTTGATTTCTCAAAGTCTGTCTGGAATGCAAAATGCACCAAGCAGTACTAAGGAAGCTTCATCTGAGGAAGAAGCCTATGATCCTGAGAACCCTTCAATGGAAGAGGTGAATTACCTAGGAGAACCCTATGGAAACACCTACAATTCTTCATGGAGAAATCACCCAAATTTCTCATGGAAGAATCAAGAGAAACCTCAACAAGGTTTCAACAACAATAATGGTGGAAGAAATAGGTTTAGCAATGGCAAGCCTTTTCCATCATCTTCTCAGCAACAGACAGAGAGTTCTAAGCAGAATACCTCTGACTTAGCAACCATGGTCTCTGATCTAATCAAAAACACTCAAAGTTTCATGACTGAAACAAGGTCCTCCATTAGGAATTTGGAGGCACAAGTGGGTCAGCTGAGCAAGAAAATCACTGAACTTCCTCCTAGTACTCTCCCAAGCAATACAGAAGAAAATCCAAAAGGAGAGTGCAAAGCCATCAACATGGCCGAATTCTGGGAGGAAGAAGAGGCAGTGAACGCCACTGAGTAAGACCTCACTGGACGTCCACTGGCCTCCAATGAGTTCCCCAATGAGGAACCATGGGAATCTGAGGCTCAAAATGAGACCATAGAGATTCCATTGGAATTAATTCTGCCATTCATGAGCTCTGATGAATATTCTTCCTCTGAAGAGGATGAGTATGTTACTGAAGAGCAAGTTGCTAAATACCTTGGAGCAATCATGAAACTAAATGACAAGTTGTTTGGAAATGAGACTTGGGAGGATGAACCCCCTTTGCTCACCAAAGAACTGGATGGCTTGTCTAGGCAGAAACTGCCTTAAAAGAGACAGGATCCTGGGAAGTTTTCAATACCTTGTACCATAGGCACCATGACCTTCAAGAAGGCCTTGTGTGACTTAGGGTCAAGTGTAAACCTCATGCCCCTCTCTGTAATAGAGAAGCTAGGGATCTTTGAGGTGCAAGCTGCAAAAATCTCACTAGAGATGGCAGACAACTCAAGAAAACAAGCCTATGGACTTGTAGAGGATGTTCTGGTCAAAGTTGAAAACCATTACATCCCTACTGATTTCATAGTCCTAGAGACTGGGAAGTGCATGGATGAATCCATCATCCTTGGCAGACCCTTCCTAGCCACAGCAAAGGCTGTGATTGATGTTGATAGAGGAGAGTTGATCATTCAAGTGAATGAAGAATCCTTGGTGTTTAAGGCTCAAGGATATCCCTCTGTCATCATGGAGAGGAAGCATGAAGAGCATCTCTCAATTCAGAGTCAAACAGAGCCCCCACAGTCAAACTCTAAGTTTGGTGTTGGGAGGCCACAACCAAACTCTAAGTTTGGTGTTGAACCCCCACATTCAAACTCTAAGTTTGGTGTTGGGAGGTTCCAACATGGCTCTGAGTATCTGTGAGGCTCCATGAGAGTCCTCTGTCAAGCTAATGACATTAAAGAAGCGCTTGTTGGGAGGCAACCCAATGTTTTATAATTAATTATTTCCTTTTTGTTATTTTATCTTTTTTGTAGGTTGATGATCATAAGAAGTCACAAAATCAATGAAAAAAGCAAAAACAGAATGAAAAACAGGAAGAAAAACAGCACACCCTGGAGGACGCACTTACTGGCGTTTAAACGCCAGTAAGGTTAGCTGTTGGGCGTTTAACGCCCAGTCTGGCACCATTCTGGGCGTTTAACGCCAGAAAGGGGCACCAGACTGGCGTTAAACGCCAGAAAAGGCACAAAACGTGATTTTGTTAGCCACTTGGTGTAGGGATGACTTTTCCTTGACACCACAGGATCTGTGGACCCCACAGGATCCCCACCAACCCTACATTCACCAATCACCTCAACTCCTCTTCCCCAAAAACCCCTCACCTATCAAATCCCCTCTTTCTCTTCACCACTCACATCCATCCTTCATAAAAACCCACCTACCCTTCCATTCAAATTCAAACCAAACCCACCCAAACCCACCCTCAAATGGCCGAACTACCCTCTCCCTCTCTCCTATATAAACCCTCCTTCACTCCTTCATTTTCACACACCTTAAACACCATCTCTCTCCCCTTTGGCCGAATACAAAGCCATTCCCTTTCTCCTCATTTCTTCTTCTTCTACTCTCTTCTTTCTTCTTTTGCTCGAAGACGAGCAAACATTTTAAGTTTGGTGTGGTAAAAGCATTGCTTTTTGTTTTTCCATAACCGTTTATGGCATCCAAGGCCGGAGAAACCTCTAAAAAGAGGAAAGGGAAGGCAAAAGCTTCCACCTCCGAGTCATGGGAGATGGATAGATTCATCTCAAGGGTGCATCAAGACCACTTCTATGATGTTGTGGCCTTGAAGAAGGTGATCCCCGAGGTCCCCTTTTCACTCAAAAGGGTGAATATCCGGAGATCCGACATGAGATCCGAAGAAGAGGTTGGGAAGTTCTTACCAACCCCATTCAACAAGTCGGAATCTTGATGGTTCAAGAGTTCTATGCCAATGCATGGATCACCAAGAACCATGATCAAAGTGTGAACCCGAATCCAAAGAATTATCTTACTATGGTTCGGGGGAATTACTTGGATTTTAGTCCGGAAAGTGTAAGGTTGGCATTCAATTTGCCCATGATGCAAGGGGATGAACATCCTTACACTAGAAGGGTCAACTTTGACCAAAGGTTGGACCAAGTCCTCACAGTCATATGTGAAGAGGGCGCACAATGGAAGAGAGATTCAAGAGGCAAGCCGGTTCAATTGAGAAGGCATGACCTCAAACCCATGGCTAGAGGATGGTTGGAATTCATTCAACGCTCAATCATTCCCACTAGCAACCGGTCCGAAGTTACTCTAGACGGGGCCATCATGATTCATAGCATCATGATTGGAGAAGAAGTGGAAGTTCATGAGGTTATAGCCCAAGAACTCTATAAGGTGGCAGACAAGTCCTCTACCTTAGCAAGGTTAGCCTTTCCTCATCTCATTTGTCACCTCTGTTATTCAGTTGGAGTTGACATAGAGGGAGAGATCCCCATTGATGAGGATAAGCCCATCACTAAGAAAAGGATGGAGCACACAAGAGACCCCTCTCATCATGAGATCCCTGAGATGCCCCAAGGGATGCACTTTCCTCCACAAAACTATTGGGAGCAACTGAACACCTCCCTAGGAGAACTAAGTTCCAACATGGGACAACTAAGGGTGGAGCATCAAGAACACTCCATCATCCTTCATGAAATTAGAGAAGACCAAAGAATCATGAGGGAGGAGCAACAAAGACAAGGAAGAGACATTGAGGAGCTCAAGCACTCCATAGGATCTTCAAGAGGAAGAAAGAGCCGCCATCACTAAGGTGGACCCGTTCTTTGATTTTCTTGTTCTTTATTCTTCTGTTTTTCGAATTTTATGCTTATGTTTACCCATGTTTGTGTCTTGTGATCATTAGTGTCTTAGTGTCTATGCCTTAAAGTTATGAATGTCCTATGAATCCATCACCTTTCTTGAATAAAAACGTGCTTAAATTGAAAAGGAAAAAATTGCATGAATTTTGAATTTTATAACAGTTTAATTATTTTGATGTGGTGGCAATACTCTTGTTCTCTGAATGTATGCTTAAACAGTGCATATATATCTTGAATTTGTGGTTCATGAAGGTTGGCTCTTGAAAGAATGATGAAAAAGGAGACATGTTACTGAGGATCTGAAAAATCATTAAAAATGATTCTTGAAGCAAGAAAAAGCAGTGAATTCCAAAAAAAAAAAAGCAAGCGAAAAAAAAAACCGAAAAAAAAAGAAAGAGAAAAAGAAAGAATAAAGTTGTGATCCAAGGCAAAAAGAGTGTGCTTAAGAACCCTGGACACCTCTAATTGGGGACTTTAGCAAAGCTAAGTCACAATCTAAAAAGGTTCACCCAATTACGTGTCTGTGGCATGTATGTATCCGGTGGTAATACTGGAAGACAGAGTGCTTTGGGCCACGGCCAAGACTCATAAAGTAGCTGTGTTCAAGAATCATCATACTCTACTAGGAGAATCAATAACACTATCTGGATTCTGAGTTCCTAAAGAAGCCAACCATTCTGAATTTCAAAGGATAGACTGAGATGCCAAAACTGTTCAGAGGCAAAAAGCTAAAAGCCCCGCTCATCTAATTAATACTGATCTTCATAGATGTTTTTGGAATTCATTGCATATTCTCTTCTTTTTATCTTATTTGATTTTCAGTTGCTTGAGGACAAGCAACAATTTAAGTTTGGTGTTGTGATGAGCGGATAATTTATATACTTTTTGGCATTGTTTTTAGTATGTTTTTGGTATGATCTAGTTAGTTTTTAGTATATTTTTATTAGTTTTTAGCTAAAATTCACTTTTCTGGACTTTACTATGAGTTTGTGTGTTTTTCTGTGATTTCAGGTATTTTCTGGCTGAAATTGAGGGACCTGAGCAAAAATCTGATTTAGAGACTGAAAAGGACTGCATATGTTGTTGGATTCTGACCTCCCTGCACTCGAAGTGGATTTTCTGGAGCTACAGAGGACCAATTGGCGCGCTCTCAACGGCGTTGGAAAGTAGACATCCTGGGCTTTCCAGCAATATATGATAGTCCATACTTTGCCCAAGATTTGATGGCCCAAACCGGCGTTCAAAGTCACCTCAAGAAATCCCAGCGTTAAACGCTGGAACTGGCACCCAAATGGGAGTTAAACGCCCAAACTGGCATAAAAGCTGGCGTTTAACTCCAAGAAGAGTCTCTGCACGAAAATGCTTCATTTCTCAGCCCAAGCACACACCAAGTGGGCCCGGAAGTGGATTTTTATGTCATTTACTCATCTCTGTACACCCTAGGCTACTAGTTTTCTATAAGTAGGACCTTTTACCATTGTATTGAGATATCTAGGAATCTTGGTAGCTATCTTTGAGTTTCATGCTATCTTAGATCACTTGGGAGGCTGGCCTCACGGCCATGCCTAGACCTTATGCTTATGTATTTTCAACGGTGGAGTTTCTACACACCATAGATTAAGGTGTGGAGCTCTGCTGTACCTCGAGTATTAATGCAATTACTATTGTTCTTCCATTCAATTCCGCTTGTTCTTTGTCCAATATATCACTTGTTCTTCAACTTGATGAATGTGATGATCCGTGACACTCATCATCATTCTCACCTATGAACAAGGTGAGTGACAACCACCTCCGTTCTACCTTAGATTGAGTGCATATCTCTTGGATTCCTTAATCAGAATCTTCGTGGTATAAGCTAGAATCTTACTTGGACGACCCAGTGCACTTGCTGGTTAGTTGTGCGAAGTTGTGTAATGCCATGGAATTGAACCACCAAGTTTTTGGAGTTCATGACCAGGGATTATGAGAGTTGTGAAAAGTATTGTTCACAATTTTGCGCACAAAACATACAATATTTTTTGTTTTTATAATTTTGTAATTTTTTTGGTTTTTTCGAAAATTAAGTGGAAAAGAAAATAAAGATATCAAAATTCTTAATGAGAATTCCAGTAATCATGCAATGTTAGTCTAAAGCTTTAGTCTAAAGGAATTAGACATGGCTAGCCAAGCTTCAGCAGGACATTGCATTCAAGAGCTAAATTGATGAGAATCAATCAGCTTTGGTGATGATAAGAACATCACCTTGAAACACTAGAATTCATTCTTAAGAACTCTGAAAAAAAAAATACCTAATCTGAGCAACAAGATGAACCATCAGTTGTCCAAGCTCAACAATCCCCGGCAACGGCGCCAAAAACTTGGTGCACGAAATTGTGATCTCTACTTTTCACAACGAAAATAGTCCCCGGTAATGGCTCCAAAAACTTGGTGCTCAATACCATGGTCTAAACATAATTTCACAACTTCGCGCAAGTAACCAGCAAGTGCACTGGGTCGTCCAAGTAATAAACCTTACGTGAGTAAGGGTCGATCCCACGGAGATTGTTGGTATGAAGCAAGCTATGGTCATCTTGTAAATCTCAGTCAGGCAGATTCAAATGGTTATGGATGATTTATGAATAAAACATAAAATAAAGATAGAGATACTTATGTAATTCATTGGTGAGACTTTCAGATAAGCGTATGGAGATGCTTTGTCCCTTCCGTCTCTCTGCTTTCCTACTGTCTTCATCCAATCCTTCTTACTCCTTTCCATGGCAAGCTGTATGTTGGGCATCACCGTTGTCAGTGGCTACAGTCCCATCCTCTTAGTGAAAATGTTCAACGCGCTCTGTCACAGCACGGCTAATCATTTGTCAGTTCTCAATCAGGTTGGAATAGAATCCATTGATTCTTTTGCGTCTGTCACTAACGCCCAGCCTTCAGAAGTTTAAAGCTCGTCACAGTCATTCAATCATTGAATCCTACTCAGAATACCACAAACAAGGTTTAGACCTTCCGGATTCTCTTGAATGCCGCCATCAATTCTAGCTTATACCACGAAGATTCTGATTAAGGAATCCAAGAGATATGCACTCAATCTAAGGTAGAACGGAGGTGGTTGTCAGGCACACGTTCATAGGTGAGAATGATGATGAGTGTCACGGATCATCACATTCATCAAGTTGAAGAACAAGTGATATCTTAGAACAAGAACAAGCTGAATTGAATAGAAGAACAATAGTAATTGCATTAATACTCGAGGTACAGCAGAGCTCCACACCTTAATCTATGGTGTGTAGAAACTCCACCGTTGAAAATACATAAGAACAAGGTCTAGGCATGGCCGTGAGGCCAGCCCCCAAAACGTGATCAAAAGATTCAAAGATCTAAAGATGATCAAAGATCCAAAGATGAAAATACAATAGCAAAAGTTCCTATTTGTAGAGAACTAGTAACCTAGGGTTTACAGAAATGCGTAAATGACATAAAAATCCACTTCCGGGCCCACTTGGTGTGTGCTTGGGCAGAGCATTGATGCTTTCATGTGTAGAGACTTTTCTTGGAGTTAAAAGCCAGCTTTTATGCCAGTTTGGGCATTTAACTCCCATTCTTGTGCTAGTTCTGGCATTTAACGCCCGGCAGTTTTGAGCTGATTTGGAACGCCAGTTTGGGCCATCAAATCTCGAACAAAGTATGGACTTACATTGCCGGAAAGCCCAGGGTGTCTACTTTCCAACGCAGTTGAGAGCGCGCCAATTGGGATTCTGTAGCTCCAGAAAATCCACTTCGAGTGCAGGGAGGTCAGAATCCAACAGCATCTGCAGTCCTTTTCAGCCTCTGAATCAGATTTTTGCTAAGGTCCCTCAATTTCAGCCAGAAAATACCTGAAATCACAGAAAAACACACAAACTCATACTAAAGTCCAGAAAAGTGAATTTTAACTAAAAACTAATAAAAATATAATAAAAACTAACTAAAACATACTCAAAACATACTAAAAACAATGCCAAAAAGCGTATAAATTATCCGCTCATCAGGACTTATCAACGGTTTGCGAGAAGGGCCCTTCAACCACTCCATATCTAAGAAACACCCCAAATCTCTAAATGAGGGGCAAGAACGGCCGAGAAATATATCAACATAGAAGAAAACTCCCGACTGGAAGAGACCTCAAAACCGGGTTCTCCTACCCGTCTCGGGACAAAGATAGGGAATCAAAGAAAAAAGAAGACCAATCCTCAGAGAAGCCCAGGAAATATCATTACTACACCCCTCTTCGGATATCCTTAGTAGACATCTACTAGGAAATATGCAACATAGAAAAGAAGATGCCGCGGATATCATCCCTGGGTATGACGACCCCGTGGTCATCACCATCGTACTGGCTAATGCCAACCTCCACCGAACACTGGTTGATCAGGGCAGCTCGTCAAATATCCTATTCAAATCTGCTTTTGACAAGCTCGGACTACAAGAAAAGGAGCTCAAGGCATATCCAAACAGCCTGTTCGGGTTAGGAGACGCTCCGATCTAGCCCCTTAGGTACATTCCACTCCACACAACCTTTAGAAAGGGAACTCGGTCCAGAACACTGAACATCGACTACATTGTCGTTGATTGATAAACCACTATTTTATAGTTTATCTTGTGCTAAATTGAGTGCTCTTTATCAACTCTTTGCACACTTATTCATAAGAACTCCCCAGTTCTTACCCCTTACACCTCTACAGATGGACACGGGAGTCCTATTCTACGAGATTGATCCACCATACATCCACGAGGACCCAGTGCGCAGCGAGTATTACATCTACTGTGCGGTACCTCGTATCCGTAATTATGTAGTTCGTGGTAGACCTTTCCAGTACCCTATTAGGACAGCATACTTTAATCCTGATGCACCCTGTTGACGTGCGGAAAATGATCCGACACAAAACTCACCGGAAAGTGCACCGGGTCGCATCAAGTAATAATAACTCACGGGAGTGAGGTCGATCCCACAGGGATTGAAGGATTGAGCAATTTTAGTTTAGTGGTTAATTTAGTCAAGCGAATCAAGATTTGGTTGAGTGATTTGTGATTTGCAGAATTTAAATTGCATAGAAAGTAAAGGGAATGGGTAATTGGCATGAAAATAAAGAGAAAAGTGCTGAATCTTAAAGAACAAGAAATTAAATGGCAGAAACTTAGAACGCAAGAAATGTAAATTGCAAAATCTTAAAATGCAAGAAATGTAAATGGCGTGAATTGTAAAGGGAATTGGGAGTTGGATTTGCAGAAATTAAACAAGAAAAAGTAAAATTGCAACAAGCAGAGAATTAGAAAATGGCTTGGATCAAACCGGATCTTAAACAGCCAAGTAAATGAGCATGGAAACTGTTCCGAGGGTTTGCCTGAAACGTGTAGCTCGGTCGTCTGGAAAGGCCCGAGGTGGGGGGTTCAGTGACCCGAGCTTGATATGCAGAATGATTGGTGGTTGTACCTGCAATGACACTCCGATGCTTAAGTTAGCATGGGTCCAAGCAGATATATGTAGATTTTGGAATGAATGCCATACCTGGGTGCTCCAGTGTATTTATAGTAGTTGGCGGTGATCTCCCCTGGATAAGATATTCTTATCTTATCTTATCTTTGGGAGTTTTATCTCTATCTTTGTGGAACCGCCTTTCCTAGGCCTTTTCGGCCTTTAGGTTTTGGGCTTCGTTCCTTTTGATGGGCCTTCCTTGCTTATTGTCCGAGGTCCGACCTTTAGGTGTGAGCTTTAGGACAAGGTCGGACCTCTTATGAATTTGCCGGGTTGGAGGACCTCGGTCAGGGTATGAACAGTGCCCCTGCCCGAGTTCGTCCTTTTTTGGGAGGTCGTGCTCGGGCATAGTAGTTTTTTCAAAATTCAAAAATGGCCGTTTCTGCATTTATTGCATTTTACCGTTTTTCCTCGATTTCTGTTCGGGCTCTGTGAAGGCTTTATTTATTTGCTCCCTTTCCTTTTTTCTGCGTTTTGTCTTTCTTATGCTTTTGCGAGCACTGCTTCTTCTTTCTCTTTGTTCTGCTTTCCCGAATTTTTCTGTGTGTCTTTCCGGGGTTTCCTCTGTGCCGTCGTTTTGTTCTCCTTGCTTCGGAGCTCTTCGTCTTCGTTTCTTCTTCCAGGTTTGTTCCCATGTTTCTCTTTTCTTGTGATCATATGCTTCTGTTCTTTTGTGTGGCTCTTGTTTGTTTCTTTTTCTTTATGCCTGGGTTGCCCCAAAAAGAGGCGCCACCATTGCTGTCGTTTTTATATGGGGGGGGCTCTTTTTTGTCCTCTGGTGTTTTTGTTCCTTGCTTTGCTGAATGGGTTTTCGCTGTCTTCTTTATGTGATTTTTGCTTGCTGTTGTATTCTTCTTTGTAGGTAAGAATTTTATGTCTCGAAAGGTTCTTCAAGCGATGTCGACTAAAATTCCATGTGGTCTTGATTGGGTAGACCCTCTTCCTCTAAGAGTCCCTTCTGTGGTAGATTCTGAGTATTTAGTTAGGTTCCGTAGGCATTGTAGCATATGTGAAAATAGAGAGTCTGAGAGGGATTATGAACTAGTAGCCCCAGATTCCGAGGAGAGAGTGTGCTTCCCGCCCCTAGATAGTTCCGAGAAGCTCTTCTTTTATGCTTATGATTGTTTTTTCTCTAAGCTGAGTGTCCGACTTCCCTTTACCGATCTGGAGTCCGAGGTGTTATGGTCTTGTAATCTTGCTCCTACGCAGCTCCATCCAAATTCTTGGGTGTTTTTAAAGCTGTTTCAACTTTTGTGTCAGTTTTTGGGCGTTGCTCCCTCTATTTCTCTTTTTTCCTATTTGTTTGTGTTGACGAAGCCGGGGTCGGATGGAGGAAAGGTATCTTGGGTCTCTTTTAGGGCTAACCAGGGAAGGAAGTTTTGTACCCTGTATGATGAGTCTTTTCATGATTTTAAGAATTTTTATTTCAAGGTCCGGGCTACTGGAGACGTCCGACCTTTCTTTCTAGATGAGAGTGGGGAGCCTTCTTTTCCTCTTTGTTGGCAGGAGAATGTAGTGTCTACTAAGTATACCCTTGAGAGTCTAGATGAGGTGGAGCAGGCTTTTGTGGGTGTGGTAAGCAGTTTATGGGGTCGGGCACCTCACTTGGACACGAAGAAAATGTTGGGAGATCCAAGCCTTCTCCGTTCCGAGTTAGGTAGTTCCCGACCTCTCCGAGATTCATCTTTTTTAGTATTTTGGCTTTGCTTGTTTTGGTGGAATTTCTATTGTGGTAATCCTTTTCTTTTATTTCTGCAGAGATGTCTTCTCAGGCGGATTCCATGAAGTACCTTCGTCGGACGAAGAAGTCTGTGGCTGCTCGAAATATCGAGGCTGGGGAGGCTTCTGCCCGATCTTCTCCGAAGAAGACTACTGTGGGTGTCACTACTCGGTCGAAGACTATTCCGACTCCCCAGTTCCGACCTATAAATCAAGATCCTCCGACCTCTGGACCTGCTACCTCTTCTCCTCCTTCGTCCTCGGGTCCTCCTCCCAAGAAGCAGAAGACCTCTCAAGAGCTTGCCGGTTTTAATGATAAGGATTTTGATGCTCTTGGTTGGGTTGAACAGCATATTCTCCCTCAGACCTTTATTTCTACTGATGACGTGTCTATGGAGCACCATTTTCAGTATATGGCGCGGAGCTGTGTCCGGATGGCTAGTCTTCACGCCGCTATTGCCCGAGAGTTCAAGAAATCCCCCCTTGGCGCGACCAGTTCCCGACTTGAGAAAGCTCAGTCTGAGTTCGAGAGGATTGGTGAGCTGAAGGCTGCTAGGATTGCTGAGCTGGAGGCATCTTTGGAGAAGGAGAAAGCTAAAGCTACCGCGGCTGTGGCGGCAGCGAATGCTTCTGAGGAGATGGCGAAGGCGGCGAAGGAGAGCTATACTCGGACATATGCCGAGCTTGTGGAGACAAAGGAGAGGTTGCAATCCGCTCAGGATGATTTTTACGAGTTAGAAGGACACGTGGCTAAGGGTATGGATGCTATGTTTGAGAATTTGAAAGCTCAGGTCCGGGTTCTTGCTCCTGACCTGGATCTGAGTTTATTCAGTACGGATAATGTTGTTGTGGAGGGAAAGATTGTTCCTGCTCCCAACGAGGATGAGGTTCCGGTGTCTGACCCTAAAGTTCCGGTTGCGGACCCGACTTTACCTTTGGCCGGGGAGGGATCTGATGTGGAGGTTTTAAACCGAGATGATGGTGCCGTCAATGCTGTCCCGATTTCTATGTTTCCTCCGCAGCCTTCTGCCGATGTGGAGTCCGGGAAGGATCTTGGTTCCTTGTAATCCTTTTATCTTTGGTTTTTTGCCCGGCCTGTGGGCTCTTTTTTAGATGCTTTGAACACCTTTTTGCTATTAGCTACTTGTAGTAACTTTTTTAGCTTATTATGCGGTGTTTGTTCGCGTTTTGACTTTTAGCTCCGCTTTATGCTTTTTAGTTGTTTTTGGATAACAACCTTTTAGCTAGCGCTTTTTCTTTGAAACTTTGTTTTTTCCTTTTGATTTCGTTTTTTCGCTTGTACTTTTTAGTTGTTTTTGTATAGCAACTTTTTAGTAAGCGTTTTCGAAATCTTTGTTTTCGCCGTTTTAAGGCTTCTTTCTCGGATCCGGGCTTTTTCTCGGACCTCGGGTGGAGCGGTCGAGTACTTCCCTTTGTTGGGTCCGACCTTGTTGTTGGTCGGCCTTTTAAGTTATTTTTGTAATCTCTTTTTATTTGGCTTTTTGGGCCTTTTCAGAGTTGCTTTATAACTTCTCACATTAATTTGAACCTCGTCGCTTTATCTTTGCCGACCTTGTGTGGTCTCTTGGCAATGATTTTTTGCGTTTTGCCGAGCATAAATTAATGCGCCTTGGCGGGGTACTTTTCAGGATTTGTTTCATCACGAGGAAAAAGAAAAGAAAATAGAAAAATTTGATTAGTATTAAAAAAGAAAGAATATTTACAGAGTGTTTATCCTTGACTAGGTCGGGTGCCTTACCTGACCGGGTGTCTCATTAAAAAACCCTTGTAGGGAAAA
The DNA here is from genome assembly GCF_014773155.1 of Arachis stenosperma. Taxonomy (NCBI): domain Eukaryota; kingdom Viridiplantae; phylum Streptophyta; class Magnoliopsida; order Fabales; family Fabaceae; genus Arachis; species Arachis stenosperma. Next base: position 43,691,310 of record NC_080378.1, on the reverse strand, counting down.
AGAGTACACCTCGGGTTATCTTTTTCTAGCTGTAGTATCGTCTTAGATTACAGGCGTGCCAGGCCCTGGGCAACTCATTGCCTTCTAGGTCAGATACTTTGTAATAGCCTGTTCCTAAGACTTCTGTTACCTTGTAGGGCCCTTTCCAATTTGCAGCTAGCTTTCCTTCTCCCGACTTTTGTGTTCTGATGTCATTTCGGATTAGAATCAGGTCGTGAATGGAGAAGCTTCGTTTTATTACTTTCTGATTGTATCTGAGGGCCGTTCGCCATTTTAAGGCTTCTTCTCGGATCCGAGCTCTTTCTCGGACCTCGGGGAGGAGGTCGAGTTCTTCCCTTTGTGCCTGCGGGTTACCTTTTTCGTTGTAGAAGATGGTTCTAGGTGACCCTTCATCTATTTCGATAGGAATCATTGCCTCCATCCCATAAGCTAGTCGGAATGGCGATTCTCCCGTTGTAGAGTGTGGAGTTGTCCGATATGCCCATAGCACCTGGGGGAGCTCCTCGGCCCATGCCCCTTTGGCCTCTTGGAGTCTTCGTTTTAACCCGGCCAAGATGACTTTATTTGCAGCCTCTGCTTGTCCATTGGCTTGTGGGTGCTCGACTGAGGTGAATTGCTGTTTGATTTTTAGTTCGGCCACCAAGTTCTGAAAACTTGTGTCCGTGAACTGTGTTCCATTGTCTGTTGTGATGGAGTAGGGGACTCCGAACCTTGTGACGATGTTTTTGTATAGGAATTTGCGGCTTTTCTGAGCCGTGATGGTGGTTAAGGGTTCAGCTTCGATCCACTTTGTGAAGTAGTCGACCCCTACTATGAGGTATTTGACTTGCCCCGGTCCTTGGGGGAACGGGCCGAGTAGGTCAAGTCCCCATTTTGCGAAGGGCCATGGTGCGGTGATGCTGATAAGGTCTTCGGGTGGTGCCTTGTGAAAATTGGCGTGTTTTTGGCAGGGGGCATATTTTCACAAATTCCGTTGCGTCTCTTTGCAAGGTCGGCCAATAGAATCCGGCTCGGACTACTTTCTTGGATAATGCCCGAGCTCCGAGGTGGTTCCCACACATGCCTCCGTGGACTTCTTCGAGGACGCTCTTTGTTTCTGAGGTCGGGACGCACCTGAGGAGGGGGTTTGAGAATCCTCTTCTGTATAATACGTCGTGAATTAGTGTATAATTCTGGGCGTCTTTCGTGAGTTTTTTAGCTTCCTTTCTTTCGGCGGGGAGAGTTCCCGACTTCAGGTAGTTGAGTATGGGGGTCATCCATCCTTGCTGTTGGTTGGATATATTTAGCGTTTCTTCCTCTCTTAGCACGGAGGGAGATTGTAAGGTTTCCTGGAGGAGACTTCTGTTGTTGCCTCCGGGCTTGGTGCTGGCAAGCTTTGAGAGGGCGTCTGCCCGGGCGTTTTGTTCCCGAGGTATGTGCTGGATCTGTATCTCTGAAAAGTGGCGTAATTGTGCCTGTGTTTGGTCCAGGTATTTTTTCATAGTTGGGTCTTTGGCCTGGTAGCTTCCATTTACTTGTGATGTGACGACCTGGGAGTCGCTGAAGATCGTGATTTTCTGGGCTCCGACCTCTTCGGCTAGCTTTAGACCTGCTAGTAGGGCCTCGTATTCGGCTTGGTTGTTCGAAGCCTGGAACTCGAATTTTAGGGATAGTTCTATCCGCGTTCCTTGGTCGCTTTCGAGTATAACCCCGGCTCCGCTTCCAGTTTTGTTTGAGGACCCGTCGACATACAGGTTCCATGAGAGTGGGGTTCCAGGGGTCTCAGTGTATTCTGCGATGAAGTCGGCTAGATACTGAGATTTTATGGCAGTCCGGGTTTCATAGTGGAGGTCGAACTCGGACAGTTCCACCGCCCATTGCAGTATTCGTCCTGCCAGGTCTGTTTTTTGGAGGATGTGTCTCATGGGTTGGTTCGTCCGGACTTTGATGGTGTGGGCTTGAAAGTAGGGACGGAGCCTCCGAGCTGTGAACACTAGGGCGTAGGCGAATTTTTCTATCTTCTGATAGTTTAATTCGGCCCCTTGTAGTGCCTTGCTTACAAAGTATATGGGGTGTTGTCCTCGGTCATTTTCTCGTATTAACGCTGAAGCGACTGCTCGATTTCCAACCGAGAGGTATAGTACGAGTTCTTCTCCTTTTAAAGGTCGGGTTAGGATTGGTGGCTGCCCGAGGAATTCCTTGAATTCTTGAAAGGCTTTTTCGCACTCCGGGGTCCATGAGAAGGGTTTCCCTTTCTTTAGGAGTGAGTAGAGAGGTAGTGACTTTATTGCTGATCCTGCCAAGAATCTTGATAGGGCGGCTAGCCTTCCATTCAGTTGTTGTACTTCTTTGACACACGTCGGGCTCTTCATATTGAGTATCGCTTGGCATTTGTCCGGGTTTGCTTCGATGCCCCTTTGAGTCAGCATGAAGCCTAAGAACTTTCCGGCTTCTGCGGCGAAGGTGCACTTTGTCGGGTTAAGTCTCATGTTGTGTTTTCTGAGGGTGCCGAAGATACTGGTGAGGTCGGTCAGCAAGTTTCTGTCTTCTTGTGTCTTTACCAGCATGTCGTCGACGTACACCTCCAGCTGTAGTCCGATGTGCTCTGAGAACACTTTGTTCATTAGCCTCTGGTAGGTTGCCCCTGCGTTCTTCAGCCCGAAGGGCATTACTATGTAGCAGTAGTTTGCCCTTGGGGTTATGAACGAGGTCTTTTCTTGGTCGGGTCCGTACATCGGGATTTGATTGTATCCCGAGTATGCGTCCATGAAGGAGAGATATCTATAGCCTGAGGCTGCGTCTACCAAGGCGTCGATGTTTGGTAGTGGATATGGGTCTTTGGGGCAGGCTTTGTTGAGATCCGTGTAATCGACGCACATCCTCCATTTTCCGTTGGGCTTTTTTACCAGGACCACGTTTGCGAGCCATAGGGGGTATTTTACTTCCCTTATGAACCCTGCATCTAGCAGTGCTTGTACTTGTTCTTCTATAGCTTGCATGCGCTCGGGTCCGAGCTTCCGGCGTCTTTGTTGGACAGGTCGGGATCCCGGGTAAACTGATAGCTTATGGCACATCAGGTCGGGGCTTATGCCTGGCATGTCAGAGGCTTTCCAGGCGAAGAGGTCGGAATTCTCCCTTAAGAGGGTTATGAGTTCCTCTTTTAGGCCCGTTTCGAGGTTTGCTCCTATGTTTGTTATTTTTTTAGGTGTGTTCCCAATCTGGACTTTTTCGGTCTCTCCCTCTGGTTGTGGCCGAAGATCTTCTCGGGATTGAACTCGTCCGAGTTCTATCGTGTTGACCTCCTTCCTTTTTAGGCTCAGGCTTTCGTTGTAGCATCGCCGCGCTAGTTTTTGGTCGCCTTTTAGGGTAGCGATTCCTTTTGCGGTAGGGAACTTCATACAGAGGTGTGGGGTCGAGACTATAGCTGCCAGTCTGTTTAGGGTTGGTCGCCCAATGAGGGCATTGTATGCTGAAGTGACGTCGACTATAATGTAGTCGATGCTTAATGTTTTAGATTGCTCGCCTCTTCCAAAGGTAGTGTGTAGCGAGATGTATCCTAAGGGATGGATCGGAGTATCCCCTAGTCCAAATAGGTCGGTGGGATAGGCCTTTAGTTCTTTTTCTTCAAGTCCGAGCTTGTCGAAGGCCGTTTTGAACAGGATATCTGCTGAGCTTCCCTGGTCAATCAGGGTTCGATGTAAGTTGGCGTTTTCTAGGATAATGGTGATTACCATTGGATCGTCGTGTCCGGGAGTTATCCCTTGAGCATCTTCTCGGGTAAATGAGATAGTGGGTAATTCGGGCAGGGGACCGTCTTCTCGGACGTGATAGATTTCTTTGAGGTGTCTTTTTCGCGAGGATTTGGATGTTCCTCCGCCTGCAAAACCTCCATTTATCATGTGAACATGTCTTTCAGGGGTTCGCGGGGTTTGTTCGGCCCGATCTTCGTTGTCTCCCCGCCTTCTCTTCCTGGTCTCTTCTCCTTTCTCTGCTATGTATCTGTCGAGTTTTCCTTCTCTGGCTAGCTTTTCTATAACATTTTTTAGGTCGTAGCAGTCGTTAGTAGAATGACCGTAGAGCTTGTGATATTCACAGTATTCGGACCGATCTCTCCCCGCTTTCTTGTGTTTTAGCGGTCGGGGCGGTGGGATCTTTTCGGTGTGGCATACTTCTCTGTAGACGTCTACCAGCGAGACTCGGAGGGGGGTGTAGTTGTGGTACTTCCGTGGCTTGTCCGAGTTGGGTTCTTCTTTCTTCTTCTGTTCCCGATCCCGATCTCGGAGTGGGTAGGTTGATTCCTTCCTAGAAGAGTCTCTTAGCTGGGAGGTTTCCTCCATGTTGATATATTTTTCTGCCTGCTCCTGCACCTCGTATAGGGAGGTCGGGTATCGTTTGGATAGGGATTGGCTAAACGGTCCCTCTTTTAGGCCGTTTGCTAGTCCCATGATGGCTGCTTCAGTGGGCAAGTGTTGTATGTCCAGGCAGGCTTTGTTGAATCGCTCCATGTATTCTCGGAGAGTTTCTTGGTTACCTTGTTTGATCCCGAGTAGACTGGGGGCATGTTTTGTCTTGTCCTTTTGAATAGAGAATCTTGTTAGGAATTTTTTGGTTAAGTCTTCGAAGCTGGTGATTGATCTTGGTGGCAGGTTGTCGAACCACTTCATGGCTGACTTGGTGAGAGTGGTGGGGAAGGCTTTGCACCGAATCGCGTCGGAGGCGTCGACTAGGTACATTTTGCTTCTGAAGTTGCTGAGGTGATGACTTGGATCGGTGGTGCCGTCGTAGAGGTCCATATCGGGTGGTTTGAAGTTTCGCGGTACCTTCTCCTTCATGATCTCTTGCGTGAAGGGATCGTGGTTGCCCTCGGTGGTGGTGCCGCGTTCTGTCCGGTCTTTCAGGTTGGCCTCTATTTTCCGCAGTTTTTCTTCTAATTCTCTGCGCTTTCGAGCTTCCCTTTTCAGATCTTGTTCAGTTTCTTTCTGCTTTTTTATGTCCTCCTCGAGTTGTTTTAGTCGGTTTTGTTGTGCTCGGACTGCTTCTAGAATTTCCGAGCTCTTCTCTTTTTCGGAATTTTGTGGATCTTTGTTTGGGAGTGATGTTTTTGGGCGATTCTGTTTGTTTCCTCCTGGAGTGCGTGGTGATAGAGGGCTGTCCGGTCGTTCTCCGGTGTCAATTTCGTCCTCTTGTTCAGATGCAGCGTGGTCATTGTTGAGAGGGTCGTCCGCCATGGTAGAGAGATGACTTCCAGGTCCCCGGCAACGGCGCCAATGTTCCGAGGGTTTGCCTGAAACGTGTAGCTCGGTCGTCTGGAAAGGCCCGAGGTGGGGGGTTCAGTGACTCGAGCTTGATATACAGAATGATTGGTGGTTGTACCTGCAATGACACTCCGATGCTTAAGTTAGCATGGGTCCAAGCAGATATATGTAGATTTTGGAATGAATGCCATACCTGGGTGCTCCAGTGTATTTATAGTAGTTGGCGGTGATCTCCCCTGGATAAGATATTCTTATCTTATCTTATCTTTGGGAGTTTTATCTCTATCATTGTGGAACCGCCTTTCCTAGGCCTTTTCGGCCTTTAGGTTTTGGGCTTCGTTCCTTTTGATGGGCCTTCCTTGCTTATTGTCCGAGGTCCGACCTTTAGGTGTGAGCTTTAGGACAAGGTCGGACCTCTTATGAATTTGCCGGGTTGGAGGACCTCGGTCAGGGTATGAACAGAAACAATAAACAGAGAGTGGTAAATGGGAAATCCGGATCTCAGGACCCAAGAGACTAGAAAATCAAGTCTAGATCTCAATGCCTTCCTAGATCCAACAAGAACAATTGCAAGGAAATTGTAAATTGCAAGGAAATTAGATGAAGAAGCAAGTAACAGAAGTGGAAATTCAATTGCAGTGAAAATAAACAAGATCCAAGGTGAGATTGAAACAGAATTTCTTCAATTCTCTCCCTAAGATCCGAAGCAAGGAAAGTAAAGAGTGCTTGGCAAGAACAAGGAAGAAGAGAGATCAATTCTCCTCCCCAATTCTCTTGAATTAAAACAACAATGCTAGAATGTAAAAGTAAGCTCAATATGCCAACCGAAAAGAAAAACTCTATGAAAACTAAAAAGGGAAGCTCTCTTAAGAACTTGAATTCTATCCTATTTATACACTTTCTTCAAATGATCTTCAAGCCTTGAGTTGGGCCTTTGCTCTTGGTGGAATTGGGTTGAAAGAGGCCTTGGTTGATTGCTCTTAGAGTTTGGAGAGGAACCAAAGTGAACCAATTGAACCGGGTTGGAGTTTTGTAAAAGTTGGAGTAAAAGTTTGAGCAAAAGTTAGGGGTCTAACTTTTGCCCCAACTTTTCATATCAGCTAGCCTATTTTGCTGATACCAACGTTGGTGTAAAAGTTAGGGGTCTAACTTTTGCTCCAACGTTGGCCCTTCCTAGTGCACCTTATGGCGCGAACGTTAGCCCAAAAGTTAGGGGTCTAACGTTGGCGCAAACTTTTGCCCCTCCCCTTAGATTTTCATGTGCCAACGTTAGCCCAAAAGTTAGGGGGCTAACGTTGGCGCAAACTTTTGGTGGCCAGGGAGGTTTTTCTCATGCCAACGTTAGCCCAAAAGTTAGGGGTCTAACGTTGGCGCAAACTTGAGTAGCCCAGGGAGTGATTTTCAAATTCTAACGTTAGCCCAAAAGTTAGGGGTCTAACTTTGAGGCTAACTTTTCACCCAAAAGTTTGTGCAAAAGTTTGAGGGCTAACTTTAGGTCCAACTTTTTGCTTCCTGGTTTAATTTCACTTATTCCATTGCCCTCTCTTTGCTCCTAGCCATTCCTTCTTGCTTCAACCTTTCTCCAAGCTTTCTTCACCTATCATTAATCAACCAAACACATCAAAGCTATGCTCAAAATCATGAGATATTCATTCTATCCTAATATGCATCAAATATAGCATAAAACCTCATGAAATTGCATTAATTCATCTATGGTTAATTCAATCAAAGGAAGCATGAAAATCTACCCAAATTGGCTTGCTTAGGCCTCAAGAAAGTGCATAATTCAAGTGAAAACAAAAGAAAAAGACTAGTGAAACTAGGCTAAGATGACTTGTTATCACAACACCAAACTTAAAGCTTGCTTGTCCCCAAGCAAAAAATGAACTATGCTCAGAGGTTCTTTCAACTGAGATGGATTGAAGAACATTTGTAAAGTACAGTGAGTGAAGTGATTAAGTATCAGTGGGGTGAACTCTAAATTATGTGCTCATGCAAGGATTTCAGTGCTCACTAGTCCTTACATATTGGGAGTCGTAGGTCTTAGGATTTTCATCCGAATGGTACCATAGAGATCTCTTTATATGTAATCACCTTGAAGCAGCTTATAGTTTCTGTGCTTTGGCCTCGACTCGAAGTGTCATGTCTCAAAGCGGCTCTTTAAATAAGTTTTCAATCAATACTCCTAAACCAATTGGTTTTAAGGTATTAGGTGTTAAAGCACCCCTAAGGATTTACTTGCTCAAGCCTCTTTCCTTGACACACTTCAACCACAAGCATTTACTAGGATAGCAACTCTTTGAGTTTTTGTTTCTTTCTTTCTTTTTCTGCCTAGTAATTGATGCTCAGAGCCTTGGGCCATGTTCTTTTTGTTTTTGTATTTTCTTTACTTTTCTTTTTGTTTTGTTTGCTGCTTCTCGGATCAATTGATTTTTGAGAGTCTCCACAATACTTCTTTGAACTTCATATCCTGCCTATGAGCTCCCATGCAAGTTTTCACAAGCATGCAACCTCAATACATAATCATACAACTAGAACCACCACTTATCCTAATCTTTTGCTTACCTCAAAATTGTTTAATTCCTCAATCCTTCGTTTCAAAGAACTTTCATGTGATGCATTCTTGAAAATTGAGTGCAGACAAGTTTTGAAGATAAGAATGTTGTGAATAATCAAGCATCTTGCTTATTGAATTATAAAAAAAAAGACTATGCTATGCAGGCAGGCAGGAGTATATAAAGAAAACTATACTATGCAGACATGCAGGACAAATAAGGATACAATCCAACTTTCAATTGCAGCAATATTTGATGTAAATTAATCACTTAACAATACAACCTGTTGGAGTTCACTTGCTTTCCTTCTTCTCATCATCATCAATGCTGACTTTCATGTTCATCTTTCACCTTTTTGGTTGATGATGCTAAAAATCTCCAAAAGTTTGTATGATATTCTGCAGTGATATTGGAAGTTGCTTGTTCCCCAAGCACTTAGAAACAGTGGTTAGTCTGCATGATTTATTTGTGGGCTTTTTGAACTTACTTTGGTGTGGGGACACCAAACTTAGTACCTTGCCAAAGGTTTTCATTAACCATGTGTGAAATTCTTTTTCTCAGAAGTAATAAGGTTGAATACTAGAAAACAGCAAAAGAGTTAACTAATTCATCCAGTATGCTTGAAGCCCATATTATGCATAAGGTGAGAATGTGTCATAATGGGATCTTGGTGGAACACCAAACTTAGAATTCTTCATTCCCCCTTAGATTATTTTAGTGTGCAACACCAAACTTAGCTTCTTGCAATACAGAGAAATCTACTCAACTCTTCTATTAAATTAGCTATGAAGAGAAAATTACCTCAGGTTGGGTTACCTCCCAACAAGCGCTTCTTTATTGTCACTAGCTTGACATGTTGTTCTTCACTTTCTTCCTCTTCTTCCAGTTGGTTAAGAGGAATGACCTTAAGGGGGGGGGAAAGTTTCAGCTGTTGTCCCCTTTCTTAGTCTCTTCTCAGCAAGCCTCATTTTGTACACTGCTTGATTGAGCTTGCTTGCTAGTTCAGGGGAAGGATTGTTTGCAGTTGACCTTCTTTTGAATGTTGTCCTTTGTAGCTTGGTCACAATCCTCTTCTCGGTGCTTTTGTCAATTGCCTTCACTTCTTGGATGTCAAGAAATGGTTGCTGTGTGATTATTGGAGTGATTTCTTCATTAAGAGCCTCTTGTATTGGTGGTTCCATGAGCCCTTCCTTCATGTGATTTTCTGCTTCACTTGAGTGTGAATTCTCTGGAATGACTTCCTCATTCTCATGCTCCTCCACTTCTTTCTTTGCACCCAACATTTGCTTTAATAGCTCTATCATGGAGGAGGTTTGTTGATCTTCCCAACATTTCTTCATCTCCTCTTCATACATTTCAATCATGGATTCAAGTGTTGAGGCGTTTTGGTCCAGGGAAGTTTGTGAGAGTTGTGAGTCTTCATGTTCTCTTGTCATCTCAAGTGCAGTTTCAGGTTCAACCACCTCTACCTCATTTTTTTTTGAAATTTCTCTTGACACAGAGGCTTCCTCGTCTTGCTTTTCCACTTCCTCACATACAAATTTGTCTTCATCCGTACTTTTTGATGGTTCTAAGTTCCTCTTTGTTTGCTCTAAGGACCCATTTATCTGCTCGAGGATGGTTTCTTCCCAAGATTGGGGTTGTGTGAAGCTTGCCACGACTTTTCTGTGTATTTCAATGGCTTCGCGTTGGCGTTCTAAGGGTTCTTTGGACCATTGAAGGTACTCCTCAACTGCTAATTCAAGAGATGAAGGTTGAGAGTAATTTTGGTGACGTGAATGTGTTGTGGTGAAGTTGTGTTGAGGGGTGTGGAATGAGTTGTGTGATTGATGGGATGACTGGTATGGATTTTGGAGGAAACTTTGTGTTGAGGCATAATTAAGTGATGAAGAACTTTTAAATGAGGAACTGGGACGTGAGGGTGGATGCTCTTTCAGTCTGTGGTAATCCTCCCATCTACCATGAGGATAATAATATGAATTATTTTGGAGTGGAGGTTTGTATCCCATATGCTTCTCCTGCTCATCTTATGTCTCTGAAGCAAGTCTCCATGGATTGGAGTGCTCAGAATCTGTTAATTCTTGGTGATATCCCCAGCCACCATCAGAGGTTGGTGCTGGTGGGTGATATCCTGAAAAATTTTGTTTGACTGCAAGATGAGTTGAACTCCATTTGTATTTTGGAAAGCACAACACCATTGAAAATTGAAATTACTCATATCACAGATGAGAATTTCTTAGTGAGGCATAAACTCAAACACCTTGGTTTCAATCTAAAACAGGGAACAAAAATAAAGAAAATGCTTGATCTAGACCACCACCTCACTTAATCATTGTCAATCTAGTCAATCCCCGGCAACGGCGCCAAAAACTTGACGTGCGGAAAACGATCCGACACAAAACTCACCGGCAAGTGCACCGGGTCGCATAAAGTAATAATAACTCACGGGAGTGAGGTCGATCCCACAGGGATTGAAGGATTGAGCAATTTTAGTTTAGTGGTTAATTTAGTCAAGCGAATCAAGATTTGGTTGAGTGATTTGTGATTTACAGAATTTAAATTGCATAGAAAGTAAAGGGAATGGGTAATTGGCATGAAAATAAAGAGAAAAGTGCTGAATCTTAAAGAACAAGAAATTAAATGGCAGAAACTTAGAACGCAAGAAATGTAAATTGCAAAATCTTAAAATGCAAGAAATGTAAATGGCGTGAATTGTAAAGAGAATTGGGAGTTGGATTTGCAGAAATTAAACAAGGAAAAGTAAAATTGCAACAAGCAGAGAATTAGAAAATGGCTTGGATCAAACCGGATCTTAAACAGCCAAGTAAATGAGCATGGAAACAATAAACAGAGAGTGGTAAATGGGAAATCCGGATCTCAGGACCCAAGAGACTAGAAAATCAAGTCTAGATCTCAATGCCTTCCAAGATCCAACAAGAACAATTGCAAGGAAATTGTAAATTGCAAGGAAATTAGATGAAGAAGCAAGTAACAGAAGTGGAAATTCAATTGCAGTGAAAATAAACAAGATCCAAGGTGAGATTGAAACAGAATTTCTTCAATTCTCTCCCTAAGATCCGAAGCAAGGAAAGTAAAGAGTGCTTGGCAAGAACAAGGAAGAAGAGAGATCAATTCTCCTCCCCAATTCTCTTGAATTAAAACAACAATGCTAGAATGTAAGAGTAAGCTCAATATGCCAACCAAAAAGAAAAACTCTATGAAAACTAAAAAGGGAAGCTCTCTTAAGAACTTGAATTCTATCCTATTTATACACTTTCTTCAAATGATCTTCAAGCCTTGAGTTGGGCCTTTGCTCTTGGTGGAATTGGGTTGAAAGAGGCCTTGGTTGATTGCTCTTGGAGTTTGGAGAGGAACCAAAGTGAACCAATTGAACCGGGTTGGAGTTTTGTAAAAGTTGGAGTAAAAGTTTGAGCAAAAGTTAGGGGTCTAACTTTTGCCCCAACTTTTCATATCAGCTAGCCTTTTTTGCTGATACCAACGTTGGTGCAAAAGTTAGGGGTCTAACTTTTGCTCCAACGTTGGCCCTTCCTAGTGCACCTTATGGCGCCAACGTTAGCCCAAAAGTTAGGGGTCTAACGTTGGCGCAAACTTTTGCCCCTCCCCTTATATTTTCATGTGCCAACGTTAGCCCAAAAGTTAGGGGGCTAACGTTGGCGCAAACTTTTGGTGGCCAGGGAGGTTTTTCTCATGCCAACTTTAGCCCAAAAGTTAGGGGTCTAACGTTGGCGCAAACTTGAGTAGCCCAGGGAGTGATTTTCAAATTCTAACGTTAGCCCAAAAGTTAGGGGTCTAACTTTGAGGCTAACTTTTCACCCAAAAGTTTGTGCAAAAGTTTGAGGGCTAACTTTAGGTCCAACTTTTTGCTTCCTGGTTCAATTTCACTTATTCCATTGCCCTCTCTTTGCTCCTAGCCATTCCTTCTTGCTTCAACCTTTCTCCAAGCTTTCTTCACCTATCATTAATCAACCAAACACATCAAAGCTATGCTCAAAATCATGAGATATTCATTCTATCCTAATATGCATCAAATATAGCATAAAACCTCATGAAATTGCATTAATTCATCTATGGTTAATTCAATCAAAGGAAGCATGAAAATCTACCCAAATTGGCTTGCTTAGGCCTCAAGAAAGTGCATAATTCAAGTGAAAACAAAAGAAAAAGACTAGTGAAACTCGGCTAAGATGACTTGTCATCACAACACCAAACTTAAAGCTTGCTTGTCCCCAAGCAAGAAATGAACTATGCTCAGAGGTTCTTTCAACTGAGATGGATTGAAGAACATTTGTAAAGTACAGTGAGTGAAGTGATTAATTATCAGTGGGGTGAACTCTAAATTATGTGCTCATGCAAGGATTTCAGTGCTCACTAGTCCTTACATATTGGGAGTCGTAGGTCTTAGGATTTTCATCCGAATGGTACCATAGAGATCTCTTTATATGTAATCACCTTGAAGCAGCTTATAGTTTCTGTGCTTTGGCCTCGACTCTAAGTGTCATGTCTCAAAGCGGCTCTTTAAATAAGTTTTCAATCAATACTCCTAAACCAGTTGGTTTTAAGGTATTAGGTGTTAAAGCACCCCTAAGGATTTACTTGCTCAAGCCTCTTTCCTTGACACACTTCAACCACAAGCATTTACTAGGATAGCAACTCTTTGAGTTTTTGTTTCTTTCTTTCTTTTTCTGCCTAGTAATTGATGCTTAGAGCCTTGGGCCATGTTCTTTTGTTTTTGTATTTTCTTTACTTTTCTTTTTGTTTTGTTTGCTGCTTCTCGGATCAATTGATTTTTGAGAGTCTCCACAATACTTCTTTGAACTTCATATCCTGCCTATGAGCTCCCATGCAAGTTTTCACAAGCATGCAACCTCAATACATAATCATACAACTAGAACCACCACTTATCCTAATCTTTTGCTTACCTCAAAATTGTTTAATTCCTTAATCCTTCGTTTCAAAGAACTTTCATGTGATGCATTCTTGAAAATTGAGTGCAGACAAGTTTTGAAGATAAGAATGTTGTGAATAATCAAGCATCTTGCTTATTGAATTATAAAAAAAAAAAACTATGCTATGCAGGCAGGCAGGAGTATATAAAGAAAACTATACTATGCAGACATGCAGGACAAATAAGGATACAATCCAACTTTCAATTGCAGCAATATTTGATGTAAATTAATCACTTAACAATACAACCTGTTGGAGTTCACTTGCTTTCCTTCTTCTCATCATCATCAATGCTGACTTTCATGTTCATCTTTCACCTTTTTGGTTGATGATGCTAAAATCTCCAAAAGTTTGTATGATATTCTGCAGTGATATTGGAAGTTGCTTGTTCCCCAAGCACTTAGAAACAGTGGTTAGTCTGCATGATTTATTTGTGGGCTTTTTGAACTTACTTTGGTGTGGGGACACCAAACTTAGTACCTTGCCAAAGGTTTTCATTAACCATGTGTGAAATTCTTTTTCTCAGAAGTAATAAGGTTGAATACTAGAAAACAGCAAAAGAGTTAACTAATTCATCCAGTATGCTTGAAGCCCATATTATGCATAAGGTGAGAATGTGTCATAATGGGATCTTGGTGGAACACCAAACTTAGAATTCTTCATTCCCCCTTAGATTATTTTAGTGTGCAACACCAAACTTAGCTTCTTGCAATACAGAGAAATCTACTCAACTCTTCTATTAAATTAGCTATGAAGAGAAAATTACCTCAGGTTGGGTTACCTCCCAACAAGCGCTTCTTTATTGTCACTAGCTTGACATGTTGTTCTTCACTTTCTTCCTCTTCTTCCAGTTGGTTAAGAGGAATGACCTTAAGGGGGGGGGGAAGTTTCAGCTGTTGTCCCCTTTCTTAGTCTCTTCTCAGCAAGCCTCATTTTGTACACTGCTTGATTGAGCTTGCTTGCTAGTTCAGGGAAGGATTGTTTGCAGTTGACCTTCTTTTGAATGTTGTCCTTTGTAGCTTGGTCACAATCCTCTTCTCGGTGCTTTTGTCAATTGCCTTCACTTCTTGGATGTCAAGAAATGGTTGCTGTGTGATTATTGGAGTGATTTCTTCATTAAGAGCCTCTTGTATTGGTGGTTCCATGAGCCCTTCCTTCATGTGATTTTCTGCTTCACTTGAGTGTGAATTCTCTGGAATGACTTCCTCATTCTCATGCTCCTCCACTTCTTTCTTTGCACCCAATATTTGCTTTAATAGCTCTATCATGGAGGAGGTTTGTTGATCTTCCCAACATTTCTTCATCTCCTCTTCATACATTTCAATCATGGATTCAAGTGTTGAGGCGTTTTGGTCCAGGGAAGTTTGTGAGAGTTGTGAGTCTTCATGTTCTCTTGTCATCTCAAGTGCAGTTTCAGGTTCAACCACCTCTACCTCATTTTTTTTTGAAATTTCTCTTGACACAGAGGCTTCCTCGTCTTGCTTTTCCACTTCCTCACATACAAATTTGTCTTCATCCGTACTTTTTGATGGTTCTAAGTTCCTCTTTGTTTGCTCTAAGGACCCATTTATCTGCTCGAGGATGGTTTCTTCCCAAGATTGGGGTTGTGTGAAGCTTGCCACGACTTTTCTGTGTATTTCAATGGCTTCGCGTTGGCGTTCTAAGGGTTCTTTGGACCATTGAAGGTACTCCTCAACTGCTAATTCAAGAGATGAAGGTTGAGAGTAATTTTGGTGACGTGAATGTGTTGTGGTGAAGTTGTGTTGAGGGGTGTGGAATGAGTTGTGTGATTGATGGGATGACTGGTATGGATTTTGGAGGAAACTTTGTGTTGAGGCATAATTAAGTGATGAAGAACTTTTAAATGAGGAACTGGGACGTGAGGGTGGATGCTCTTTCAGTCTGTGGTAATCCTCCCATCTACCATGAGGATAATAATATGAATTATTTTGGAGTGGAGGTTTGTATCCCATATGCTTCTCCTGCTCATCTTGTGTCTCTGAAGCAAGTCTCCATGGATTGGAGTGCTCAGAATCTGTTAATTCTTGGTGATATCCCCAGCCACCATCAGAGGTTGGTGCTGGTGGGTGATATCCTGAAAAATTTTGTTTGACTGCAAGATGAGTTGAACTCCATTTGTATTTTGGAAAGCACAACACCATTGAAAATTGAAATTACTCATATCACAGATGAGAATTTCTTAGTGAGGCATAAACTCAAACACCTTGGTTTCAATCTAAAACAGGGAACAAAAATAAAGAAAATGCTTGATCTAGACCACCACCTCACTTAATCATTGTCAATCTATTTAATCCCGGCAACGGCGCCAAAAACTTGACGTGCGGAAAACGATCCGACACAAAACTCACCGGCAAGTGCACCGGGTCGCATCAAGTAATAATAACTCACGGGAGTGAGGTCGATCCCACAGGGATTGAAGGATTGAGCAATTTTAGTTTAGTGGTTAATTTAGTCAAGCGAATCAAGATTTGGTTGAGTGATTTGTGATTTGCAGAATTTAAATTGCATAGAAAGTAAAGGGAATGGGTAATTGGCATGAAAATAAAGAGAAAAGTGCTGAATCTTAAAGAACAAGAAATTAAATGGCAGAAACTTAGAACGCAAGAAATGTAAATTGCAAAATCTTAAAATGCAAGAAATGTAAATGACGTGAATTGTAAAGGGAATTGGGAGTTGGATTTGCAGAAATTAAACAAGGAAAAGTAAAATTGCAACAAGCAGAGAATTAGAAAATGGCTTGGATCAAACCGGATCTTAAACAGCCAAGTAAATGAGCATGGAAAAAATAAACAGAGAGTGGTAAATGAGAAATCTAGATCTCAGGACCCAAGAGACTAGAAAATCAAGTCTAGATCTCAATGCCTTCCTAGATCCAACAAGAACAATTGCAAAGAAATTGTAAATTGCAAGGAAATTAGATGAAGAAGCAAGTAACAGAAGTGGAAATTCAATTGCAGTGAAAATAAACAAGATCCAAGGTGAGATTGAAACAGAATTTCTTCAATTCTCTCCCTAAGATCCGAAGCAAGGAAAGTAAAGAGTGCTTGGCAAGAACAAGGAAGAAGAGAGATCAATTCTCCTCCCCAATTCTCTTGAATTAAAACAACAATGCTAGAATTTAAAAGTAAGCTCAATATGCCAACCGAAAAGAAAAACTCTATGAAAACTAAAAAGGGAAGCTCTCTTAAGAACTTGAATTCTATCCTATTTATACACTTTCTTCAAATGATCTTCAATCCTTGAGTTGGGCCTTTGCTCTTGGTGGAATTGGGTTGAAAGAGGCCTTGGTTGATTGCTCTTGGAGTTTGGAGAGGAACCAAAGTGAACCAATTGAACCGGGTTGGAGTTTTGTAAAAGTTGGAGTAAAAGTTTGAGCAAAAGTTAGGGGTCTAACTTTTGCCCCAACTTTTCATATCAGCTAGCCTTTTTTGCTGATACCAACGTTGGTGCAAAAGTTAGGGGTCTAACTTTTGCTCCAACTTTGGCCCTTCCTAGTGCACCTTATGGCGCCAACGTTAGCCCAAAAGTTAGGGGTCTAATGTTGGCGCAAACTTTTGCCCCTCCCCTTATATTTTCATGTGCCAACGTTAGCCCAAAAGTTAGGGGGCTAACGTTGGCGCAAACTTTTGGTGGCCAGGGAGGTTTTTCTCATGCCAACTTTAGCCCAAAAGTTAGGGGTCTAACGTTGGCGCAAACATGAGTAGCCCAGGGAGTGATTTTCAAATTCTAACGTTAGCCCAAAAGTTAGGGGTCTAACTTTGAGGCTAACTTTTCACCCAAAAGTTTGTGCAAAAGTTTGAGGGCTAACTTTAGGTCCAACTTTTTGCTTCTTGGTTCAATTTCACTTATTCCATTGCCCTCTCTTTGCTCCTAGCCATTCCTTCTTGCTTCAACCTTTCTCCAAGCTTTCTTCACCTATCATTAATCAACCAAACACATCAAAGCTATGCTCAAAATCATGAGATATTCATTCTATCCTAATATGCATCAAATATAGCATAAAACCTCATGAAATTGCATTAATTCATCTATGGTTAATTCAATCAAAGGAAGCATGAAAATCTACCTAAATTGGCTTGCTTAGGCCTCAAGAAAGTGCATAATTCAAGTGAAAACAAAAGAAAAAGACTAGTGAAACTAGGCTAAGATGACTTGTCATCACCTGTGACTTTCCTTTATCTTGGTTACACCCCGGCAGACCTGGGATACCTCATTCTGAGGAGCATATGCCACCTCTACCTGACTATCCTCCTCCACCTGAACCTCCTCTACCTGATGAGCCTATACCTGCCCAGCCTATCCATGAGGCACCTCCTGCACCTTTTATCCTTGATGAGTGGGGTGTTCCTGTGTTGCCACCCGAGCTTGATCCTTTACCTGAGCCGATCGAGCCTCCTGTCTTTGATGAGCAGCAGGGACATGAGTATGATCAGATCTTGAAGGTGCCACCTCCTTCTCCTGACTGTATTTTGTTTGGTAGCTATCCTTTTATGGTTCCTGTGGCCAGCAGTGATTCCTCCGCTATCACTCTGGCAGAAGAAGAGGACGAGGAAGAAGAAGATCCATAGGAAGATCCTAACTTCATAGTTATCTCCTCTGACAGCGATGACGATGAGCCAGGCGAGGCCCCAGCAGGCGAGCATCACCATTCGCCCGGTGGTTTTCCGTGAGGTACTCTGGACAAGGATTGAGGAGACTTTCTGAGACGCCTAGTCTAACTTTAGTACATTAGAGTGTCTCCCTCACTTTTGTTAGCACGATTAGAGGGAATAGGTATATCATAGAGTTAGGCTAGCCTGGGTGCCAGCTTAGGGGCTTTTGGTCAGGCCAGGCCCTGGGGCGTCTTATGTACATATATGTATATACTATATGAGTCATTGACTTAGGAGTGCTGTACTATAGCTCTAAGCTTATATAACTGAGCCACTTCTGTAACATGATGTATATTATAGTGTGTTGTTCCATATTATGTTATCTTTTGTTTTATGTATGTGAATGTTTAATTATCCCTTGATATAGGGAAGGTATGCGACTTTAAATTATTCTTGTTTTAAAAAAAAATTACTTGTAAAATTCACGGGGTTTTAACAACGTACATGCTTATGTTTATTAATCAATAATACAAAAAGGAAAAACAAGTTGGTAACATTCAATTTCTAGTATGATCTAGACATGCTAGAAATTGGGTCATTACAATTTGGTATCAGAGCGGTTCTTCCTGTTAGAGCCTGGGGAATGGACTGAATCATGCTTTATTGCATGCTCTGTGGTGTGTCTCATGCTTATAGGGTATCTATGTGATATGTGTTGCATGAATGTCTTTGTGCTTTCATTCTGATAATGTTCACGCCCAACTTGAGGTATTAAGACTGATCACCTTGGTATTGATTGTTTGGTGTGAACAGAATCAGGATGCCTCCACGGAGACGTAGCAATCGGGAAGGGTCTACTGTTAACAATCCGCCGTGAAACGATGATAATCTGTTTGCTGCGATTCACACTATGGCTGAGTGATGAGCGGATAATTTGTATGCTTTTTGGCATTGTTTTTAGTATGTTTTTAGTATCTTTTAGTTAGTTTTTAGTATATTTTTATTAGTTTTTAATTAAAATTCACTTTTCTGGACTTTACTATGAGTTTGTGTGTTTTTCTGTGATTTCAGGTATTTTCTGACTGAAATTGAGGGTCCTGAGCAAAAATCTGATCCAGAGACTGAAAAGGACTGCAGATGCTGTTGGATTCTGACCTCCCTGCACTCGAAGTGGATTTTCTGGAGCTACAGAAGCCCATACTTTGCCCAAGATTTGATGGCCCAAACCGGCGCTCAAAGACACCTACAGAAATTCCAGCGTTAAACGCCGGAACTGGCATAAAATTTGGAGTTAAACGCCCAAACTGGCATGAAAGCTGGCGTTTAACTCCAGAAAAAGTCTCTACACGAAATTCCTTCATTGCTCAGCCCAAGCACACACCAAGTGGGCCCGGAAGTGGATTTTTCTGTCATTTACTCATTTCTGTAAACCTTAGGACACTAGTTTACTACTTATAGGATCTTTTGACATTGTATCCGGACCTTATGACCTCATAACATTTTGTATACGTTTCTTCCACAGTATGAGCCTCTAAACCCCATGGTTGGGGGTGAGGAGCTCTGCTGTGTCTTGATGGATTAATGCAATTACTACTGTTTCTTATTCAATCATGCTTGCTTCCATTCTAAGATAACACTTGTTCTTAATCCGGATGAATGTGATGATCCGTGACAATCATCATCATTCTCAACTATGAACATGTGCCTGACAACCACCTCTGTTCTGTCTTAGATTGAGTAGTTATCTCTTGGGTTCTTTAATCGGAATCTTCGTGGTATAGGCAGGACCTGATGGCAGCATTCAAGAGAATCCGGAAGGTCTAAGCCTTGTCTGTGGCATTCTGAGTAGGATTCAATGATTGAATGACTGTGACGTGCTTCAAACCTGTAACCTACTGGGCGTTAGTGACAGACGCAAAAGAGTGATTCTATTCCGGTAGGGGAGGGAACCAAACCGGTGATTGGCAGTACTGTGACAGAGTGCGTGCATTAGCTTTCACTGCGCGGATGGGAGGTAGCTGCTGACAACAGTGAAACCCTACACGAGCTTGCCATGGAAGGAGACTTGCGTGTTTGATGAAGAAGACAGTAGAAAAGCAGAGATTCAGAAGATGGAGCATCTCCAAACCTCAACCTATTCTCCATTACTGCAAAACAAGTAATCATTTCATGTTCTTTTGCTTTTCACAATCAATCCTGATAATTTCTGATCTCCTGACTAAGATTTACAAGATAACCATAGCTTGCTTCAAGCCGACAATCTCCGTGGGATCGACCCTTGCTCACGCAAGGTATTACTTGGACGACCCAGTGCACTTGCTGGTTAGTTGTGCGGGATTGCAAAAGTGTGATTGCAATTTCGTGCACCAAGTTTTTGGCGCCGTTGCCGGGGATTGTTCGAGTTTGGACAACTGACGGCTTATCTTGTTGCTTAGATTAGGACTGTTTTCTTTTTTGTTGGTTTAGAGTCTTTTAGTTGAGTCTAGTTTCATATTCTAAGTTTGGTGTCAATTGCATGCCTTTTGTTTTTCTTCTTTTAATTTTCGATTTTTTTTCTTCTTGTTCTTAGTCCCTTTTTGATTTATAAAAATTCTAAGTTTGGTGTCCTTTTTGTGTTTTTCCTTTAAAATTTTCGAAAATTGTGTGTTTGATTTTCTAAAAATTTTAAGTTTGGTGTCTTTTTGTGTTTTTCTCTTTCCTCTTTTTAAAAATCAAATCTTTTTCATAAAAATTTTTCAATCATATCTTCCTAATTGCTGTTTTCAAAATCTCTTTCCTTACTAATTGATTCAGTTCTCAATTTGCTTTGATCTTATTTTATTTTTAATTTTCGAATTTTATTTTCCTTTTAACTTAATTTATTTTATTTTAATTTTCTTTTTTTCGGTTATTTCAAAAATAAATAAAAATAAACAAAATTTATCTCTTTGCAATCATTATCATTTCCCTTTTGTCCATTATGGACTTAAGTGGAATTAATCAGTCCAAGAGGACTCTGGGGTCTTATGCTAACCCCATTACAGCTGCATATGGGAGTAGCATCTGTATACCTCCCATCAAAGCAAGCAGCTTTGAGCTAAATCCTCAACTCATTATCATAGTGCAGCAAAATTGCCAGTATTCCGGTCTTCCACAGGAAGAACCTACTGAGTTTCTGGCACAGTTCTTACAAATTGCTGACAGAGTACATGATAAAGAGGTGGATCAGGATGTCTACAGACTATTACTGTTTCCATTTGCTGTAAAAGATCAAGCTAAAAGGTGGTTAAATAACCAACCTACAGCAAGCATAAAGACATGGAAATAGTTATCAGACAAATTCCTGAATCATTTTTACTCTCCAAAAAGGATGACACAGCTAAGGCTGGATATCCAAGGCTTTAAACAAGAGGATCATGAATCCCTTTATAGTGCCTGGGAGAGGTATAGAGGTATGCTAAGGAAATGTCCCTCTGAAATGTTTTCAGAGTGGGTCCAGTTAGACATTTTCTACTATGGGCTTACAGAGAAAGCTCAGATGTGTTTAGACCACTCAGCTGGTGGATCTATACACATGAGGAAGACAATTGAAGAAGCTCAAGAGCTTATAGACACTGTTGCTAGAAACCAATACTTGTACTCTAGCAATGAGTTCGTTCCAGAAGAGGAAGTCATGACAGTAGTCACTGACTCTAATCCTCAAGAACAGATAATGGAGCTTAATCAACAACTACTCCTGATGACAGAACAGTTAGCAGAATTTAAAGAGATGCTCAATGAAACTAAAGTTGCTAATAAGAGCATGGAACTACAGTTGAATCAAGCAAAACAGCAAATATCTAAACAAATAAAAGAGGAATGCCAAGCAGTTCAATTGAGGAGTGGGAAGACCTTGAATAACACTGTTCAAAAGAGCAAAAAGCCAAACAAGGAACAATTGACAGAGGACAACCAAACCACTGTTCAAAATCCCTCTGAGGACAGTAAGAGCCCAGAGAGGAATATTGGCGTTCAAACGCCAGAAAGGGAAGGAAAGTTGGCGTTAAACGCCCATTCCTTGCCCAGTTCTGGCGTTCAAACGCCAGAAAAGGAAGGGAAGTTGGCGTTTAACGCCCAAACTTCACCCATTCCTGGCGTCCAAACGCCAAGGGAGGATCAGACACCTGAGAGTGCTGATAATTATCCCTCTAACAAGGCTTCTTCAACCACTTCTGTAAGGAATAAACCTGCAGCATCTAAGGTTGAAGAATATCAAGCCAAGATGCCTTATCCTCAGAAACTCCGCAAAGCGGAACAGGATAAGCAATTTGCCCGCTTTGCAGACTATTTAAGGACTCTTGAAATAAAGATTCCGTTTGCAGAGGCACTGGAGCAAATACCTTCTTATGCTAAATTCATGAAAGAAATCTTAAGTCATAAGAAGGATTGGAGAGAAACTGAAAAAGTATTTCTCACTGAAGAATGCAGTGCAGTCATTCTAAAAAGCTTACCAGAAAAGCTTTAAGATCCTGGAAGCTTTCTGATACCATGCACATTAGAAGGCACTTACACCAAGACAGCTTTATGTGATCTTGGAGCAAGCATCAATCTAATACCTGCATCCACTATCAGAAAGCTTGGGTTGATTGGAGAAGTCAAACCAACCAGGATATGCCTCCAACTTGCTGATGGCTCCATTAAACACCCATCAGGCATAATAGAGGACATGATTGTCAAGGTTGGGCCATTTGCCTTTCCAACTGACTTTGTGGTGCTGGAAATGGAGGAGCATAAGAGTGCAACTCTCATTCTAGGAAGACCCTTCCTAGCAACTGGACGAACTCTCATTGATGTACAAAAGGGTGAAGTAACCTTGAGAGTCAATGAGGATGAGTTCAAGTTGAATGCTGTAAAAGCTATGCAGCATCCAGACACACCAGAGGACTGCATGGACGCTGACATTATTGACTCTCTGGTAGAAGAGGTCAATATGGCTGAAAGCCTAGAATCAGAGCTTGAGGACATCTTCAAAGATGCTCAAACTGATCAGGAAGAGCCAGAGGAGGCAAAGGAATTTTCGAAAATTCCTCAGGAGGAGGATAAGCCTCCTAAGCCTGAACTCAAACCACTACCATCATCCCTGAAATATGCATTTCTGGGAGAGGGTGACACTTTTCCAGTGATTATAAGCTCTGCCTTAAATTCACAGGAAGAGGAAGCACTGATTAAAGTGCTAAGGACACACAAGACAGCTCTTGGGTGGTCTATAAGTGATCTTAAGGGCATTAGCCCAGCTAGATGCATGCACAAGATCCTATTGGAGGATAATGCCAAACCAGTGGTTCAACCACAGAGGAGGCTAAATCCTGCCATGAAGGAGGTGGTGCAGAAAGAGGTCACTAAATTACTAGAGGCTGGGATTATTTATCCTATTTCTGATAGCCCCTGGGTGAGCCCTGTCCAAGTTGTTCCCAAAAAGGGAGGCATGACAGTGGTTCATAATGAAAAAAATGAACTGGTTCCTACAAGGACAGTCACAGGGTGGCGCATGTGTATTGACTACAGAAGACTCAATACAGCCACCAGAAAGGATCATTTTCCTTTACCATTCATAGACCAAATGCTAGAAAGACTAGCTGGTCATGATTATTACTGCTTTTTGGATGGCTACTCAGGCTACAACCAAATTGCAGTAGATCCTCAAGACCAAGAGAAAACAGCATTCACATGCCCTTCTGGCGTGTTTGCCTACAGGAGGATGCCTTTTGGTCTGTGCAATGCACCTGCAACCTTTCAAAGGTGCATGCTCTCTATCTTCTCAGATATGGTAGAAAAATTCCTGGAAGTCTTCATGGATGACTTCTCAGTATATGGAGACTCATTTAGCTCCTGTCTTAACCACTTATCACTTGTCCTGAAAAGATGCCAAGAGACTAACCTGGTTTTAAACTGGGAGAAATGTCACTTTATGGTGACTGAAGGAATTGTCCTTGGGCACAAAATTTCAAGCAGGGGAATAGAGGTGGATAAGGCAAAGGTAGAGGTAATTGAAAAATTACCACCACTTGCCAATGTTAAGGCAATCAGAAGCTTTCTGGGGCATGCAGGATTCTACAGAAGGTTTATTAAGGATTTTTCGAAAATTGCTAAACCTCTGAGTAACCTGTTAGCTGCTGACACACCATTTGTGTTTGATACACAGTGTCTGCAGGCATTTGAGACCCTGAAAGCTAAGCTGGTCACAGCACCAGTCATCTCTGCACCAGATTGGGCATTACCATTTGAATTAATGTGTGATGCCAGTGATCATGCCATTGGTGCAGTGTTGGGACAGAGGCATAACAAACTTCTGCATGTCATTTATTATGCTAGCCGTGTTCTAAATGATGCACAGAAGAATTACACAACCACAGAAAAAGAATTACTTGCAGTGGTCTATGCCATTGACAAGTTTAGATCCTACTTAGTGGGATCAAAGGTGATTGTGTACACTGACCATGCTGCTCTTAAATACTTACTCACAAAGCAGGATTCAAAACCCAGGCTTATAAGATGGGTGTTGCTTCTGCAAGAGTTTGATATAGAAATAAGAGACAGAAAAGGGACAGAGAACCAAGTGGCTGATCATCTGTCCAGAATAGAACCAGTAGCTGGGGCGTCCCTCCCTTCTACTGAGATCTCTGAGACTTTCCCAGATGAGCAACTCTTTGCCATCCAGGAAGCTCCATGGTTTACAGATATTGCAAACTATAAAGCTGTGAGGTTCATACCCAAAGAGTACAGTTATGTGCAAAGAAAGAAATTAATTTCAGATGCCAAGTAGTACCTTTGGGATGAACCATATCTCTTTAAGAGATGTGCTGACGGAGTGATCCGCAGGTGTATACCCAGAGAAGAAGCACAAAGGATCCTGTGGCACTGCCATGGATCACATTATGGAGGACATTTTGGAAGTGAGCGAACAGCCACTAAAGTTCTCCAGTGCGGCTTCTACTGGCCTACTCTCAATAAAGATTCCCGAGAGTTTGTGCGTAACTGTGACAGTTGCCAAAGAGCTGGTAACCTGCCTCACGGATATGCCATGCCTCAACAAGGGATATTAGAGATAGAATTGTTTGATGTATGGGGAATTGATTTCATGGGACCATTCCCACCATCATACTCAAACACTTATATTCTGGTGGCAGTAGACTATGTGTCTAAGTGGGTAGAAGCAATTGCTACACCCACTAATGATACCAAGACTGTGCTGAAATTCCTCCAGAAAAACATTTTCAGCAGGTTTGGCATCCCCAGAGTGCTAATCAGTGATGGGGGCACTCATTTCTGCAATAAACAGCTGTACTCTGCTATGGTTAGATATGGAATCAGCCATAAAGTGGCAACTCCGTATCATCCACAGACAAATGGGCAAGCTGAAGTCTCTAACAGAGAGCTAAAAAGAATCCTGGAACGGACTGTAATGGCCCGAAGAAAGGATTGGGCAAAGAGCTTGGATGATGCTCTGTGGGCATACAGAACAGCATTCAAGACTCCTATAGGTACCTCTCCATACCAACTGGTGTATGGGAAGGCCTGTCATTTGCCTGTGGAACTGGAACATAAAGCCTACTGGGCAACCAGATTCCTAAACATGGATGCACAGTTAGCTGGTGAGAAAAGACTGCTCCAGCTAAATGAGCTAGAGGAGTTCAGACTCAATGCCTTTGAGAATGCAAAAATTTATAAGGAAAAGGCAAAGAAGTGGCATGACAAGAGATTGTCAACCAGAGTCTTTGAGCCAGGACAAAAAGTTCTGCTCTTCAACTCCAGGCTCAAACTGTTTCCAGGAAAACTCAAGTCCCGATGGAGGGGTCCGTATGTGATTACAGGAGTATCACCATATGGATATGTTGAGCTTCAGGATATTGATTCTGACAAGAAGTTCATTGTTAATGGACAGAGAATCAAGCACTATCTTGAAGGAAATTTTGAGCAGGAATGCTCAAAACTGAGACTTGAGTGATTCTCAGTGAAAGTCCAGCTAAAGACAGTAAAGAAGCGCTTGCTGGGAGGCAACCCAGTCATTAGAAAGTTGTATGAATTGTTCTTACAGAGGCAAGTATCAAAAATGAAAGAATTCACAGAGTTACAGAAGGATTCAGCTCAAAAAGCAGAGAAAATGAGCTTACTGGCGAAAAAACGCCAGTAAGGGGCATTTTGGGCGTTAAACGCCAGAATGGGCACCATTCTGGGCGTTTAACGCCAGTAATGGTACCATTCTGGGCGTTAAACGCCAGAATGGGTACCATTCTGGGCGTTTAACGCCAGGTGTGCAGCATCCTGGGCGTTTTGGAAAAACGCCCAGTAAGGAAGGATTTCTGGCATTTAACGCCAGCCAGGGTACCTGGCTGGGCGTTAAACGCCCAAAATGGGCAACAAATGGGAGTTAAACGCCAGAATGGGTGCCATTCTGGGCGTTTAACGCCAGCTTGGTGGGGGGACCACAATTTTGTTTTCAAATCAGATTTTTTCAAACTTTCCTTTTCTCACCCATACTTTTCTACAAAATCACACTTCAATCATTCATCATTCACTTTCAAATCTTCAAAAATCAAAACCATTCTTTTCAAATCTATTTCAAATTAATCCCAAATCTTCTTCAAAATTTCACCCTTTTCTCAATTTCTTTTCATATCTTCTCAAATCTCCTTTCAAATTTTTATTTTTTTTCGAAATCTCTCCTCCCCTCCCTTATAAATTCACGTTTGGAACCCCCTTTTGCCCACACCATTCGAATTTTCTCTTCCTCCCCCTCTCTTCTCTCTTTCCTTTTGCTTGAGGACAAGTAACCCTCTAAGTTTGGTGTGCTTTTCCGTGATCACTAAGCCAAGATTCATCAATATCATGGCTCCTAAGGGAAAACAAACCAATTTAAGAGGCAAGAAAGAGAATAATCCAAAGAATCTTTGGAATGAAGAGAAGTTCTTAACCAAAGAACATGAAGACCATTATCATAAAATAATGGGTCTGAGGTCAGTGATCCCGGAAGTTAAATTTGATCTGAAAGAAGATGAATATCCAGGGATCCAAGAGCAAATTCGAAACAGAGGATGGGAAGTTCTAACCAATCCTGAGACAAAGGTTGGAAGGAACATGGTTCAGGAATTCTACTCAAATCTGTGGCTAACAGATAAGCAGAGAATGACTGGAACCGCTTACCATACCCATAGAACCATGGTCAGAGGGAAAGTTATATACTTCCATCTGGACAAAATAAGAGAAATATTCAAGTTGCCTCAACTGCAAGATGATCCTGATTCCTTTAATAGGAGGATGGTGAGAGTAGATAAGGGGTTGGATCAGGTTCTAGAGGACATATGCCTCCCTGGAACTAAGTGGATAACCAATTCTAAGGGTGTCCCAAACCAACTCAAGAGGGGAGACCTCAAACCAATTGCAAGAGGTTGGCTAGACTTTATTGGGCGTTCCATATTGCCCACTAGCAACCGTTCTGAGGTCACCATCAAGAGAGCAGTAATGATTCATTGCATTATGCTTGGAAAAGAGGTGGAGGTCCATCATGTGATTGCTTGTGAGATTTACACAATTGCAAATAAGAATTCCACTGAAGCCAAATTGGCTTATCCAAGCTTGATTTCCTTGCTCTGTAAAGAGGCTGGGGTGAAGATGGGAGTAGATGAGTTCATACCCATTGAACACCCAAACACCAAGAAGTCAATGGAAGGACAAGTGCAAGACAATTCCATCAAAAGGAGGGCGCATGAGTTCCTCCCTGAACTCCCTGAAATTGGCTACTGGGCCAACCTAGAAGCATCTATTAACAAGTTGCAAGAGACTATGGAGCAACTGAAGGAAGAACAGCAGAATCAAAACTGCATGCTCTGCAAATTGCTGAAGGAACAAGAGAAGCAGGGGCGTGAAATCCAAGAGATGAAACGCCAAAAGCTCTCCTCTCAAGCTGAGGGAGCATCTACTTCTCAAAATCAAGGTTGTTGAGTCCTAACTCTGTGAAAACCTCTATCATTAGGAGCCTATTTTTTTCGTTTTTCTTGTCTTATTTTATATTTTTTTTAGTTTCATCTTATATCTATATTTGAGTCTTGTTCTTAGTTCATAATTAATAAAATTTAAGTTTATGCCTTAAAGCTATGAATGTCCTATGAATCCATCACCTCTCTTAAAAGAAAAATGCTTTAATCACAAAAGAACAAGAAGTACAGGGTTTCGAAATTTATCTCTGAAACTAGTTGAATTAGTTTGATGTGGTGACAATACTTTTTGTTTTCTGAATGAATGCTTGAACAGTTCATATGTCTTTTGAATTTGTTGTTTTTAAGAATGTTAAAATTGTTGGCTCTTGAAAGAATGAGGAGAAAAGAGAACTGTTATTGAGGATCTGAAAAATCATCAAAGTGATTCTTGAAGCAAGAAAAGCAGTGAAAAAAAAAAAGAAAAAAAAAGAGAATTTTCGAAAAAAAAAAAGGGGGGAAAAGAAAAGAAATAAAGTGGTGATCCAAAGTAATAAGAGTGTGCTTAAGAACCCTGGACACCTCCAATTGGGGACTTTAGCAAAGCTGAGTCACAATCTAAAAAGGTTCACCCAATTATGTGTCTGTGGCATGTATGTATCCGGTGGTAATACTGGAAGACAGAGTGCTTTGGGCCACAGCCAAGACTCATACACTGGCTATGTTCAAGAATCAATATACTTAACTAGGAGAATCAATAACATTATCTGAGTTCTGAGTTCTTATAGATGCTAATCATTCTGAACTTCAAAGGATAGAGTGAGATGCCAAAACTGTTCGGAGGCAAAAAGCTACTAGTCCCGCTCATCTAATTGGAGCTATGTTTCTTTGATATTTTGGAATCTATAGTATATTCTCTTCTTTTTATCCTATTTTGATTTTCAGTTGCTTGGGGACAAGCAACAATTTAAGTTTGGTGTTGTGATGAGCGGATAATTTGTATGTTTTTTGGCATTGTTTTTAGTATGTTTTTAGTATCTTTTAGTTAGTTTTTAGTATATTTTTATTAGTTTTTAATTAAAATTCACTTTTCTGGACTTTACTATGAGTTTGTGTGTTTTTCTGTGATTTCAGGTATTTTCTGACTGAAATTGAGGGTCCTGAGCAAAAATCTGATCCAGAGACTGAAAAGGACTGCAGATGCTGTTGGATTCTGACCTCCCTGCACTCGAAGTGGATTTTCTGGAGCTACAGAAGCCCAATTGCCGCGCTCTCAACGGCATTGGAAAGTAGACATCCTGGGCTTTCCAGAAATATATAATAGTCCATACTTTGCCCAAGATTTGATGGCCCAAACCGGCACTCAAAGTCACCTACAGAAATTCCAGCGTTAAACGCCGGAACTGGCATAAAATTTGGAGTTAAACGCCCAAACTGGCATGAAAGCTGGCGTTTAACTCCAGAAAAGGTCTCTACACGAAATTCCTTCATTGCTCAGCCCAAGCACACACCAAGTGGGCCCGGAAGTGGATTTTTCTGTCATTTACTCATTTCTGTAAACCTTAGGACACTAGTTTACTACTTATAGGATCTTTTGACATTGTATCCGGACCTTATGACCTCATAACATTTTGTATACGTTTCTTCCACAGTATGAGCCTCTAAACCCCATGGTTGGGGGTGAGGAGCTCTGCTGTGTCTTGATGGATTAATGCAATTACTATTGTTTCTTATTCAATCATGCTTGCTTCCATTCTAAGATAACACTTGTTCTTAATCCGGATGAATGTGATGATCCGTGACAATCATCATCATTCTCAACTATGAACATGTGCCTGACAACCACCTCTGTTCTATCTTAGATTGAGTAGTTATCTCTTGGGTTCTTTAATCGGAATCTTCGTGGTATAGGCAGGACCTGATGGCAGCATTCAAGAGAATCCGGAAGGTCTAAGCCTTGTCTGTGGCATTCTGAGTAGGATTCAATGATTGAATGACTGTGACGTGCTTCAAACCTGTAACCTACTGGGCGTTAGTGACAGACGCAAAAGAGTGATTCTATTCCGGTAGGGGAGGGAACCAAACCGGTGATTGGCAGTACTGTGACAGAGTGCGTGCATTAGCTTTCACTGCGCGGATGGGAGGTAGCTGCTGACAACAGTGAAACCCTACACGAGCTTGCCATGGAAGGAGACTTGCGTGTTTGATGAAGAAGACAGTAGAAAAGCAGAGATTCAGAAGATGGAGCATCTCCAAACCTCAACCTATTCTCCATTACTGCAAAACAAGTAATCATTTCATGTTCTTTTGCTTTTCACAATCAATCCTGATAATTTCTGATCTCCTGACTAAGATTTACAAGATAACCATAGCTTGCTTCAAGCCGACAATCTCCGTGGGATCGACCCTTGCTCACGCAAGGTATTACTTGGACGACCCAGTGCACTTGCTGGTTAGTTGTGCGGGATTGCAAAAGTGTGATTGCAATTTCGTGCACCACTGAGGCTGTGCGTGAAACGGCGACTGCTACTACCCGAGCAGTTAACCGTCTGGGGGAACGTAATGGAGAGCGTAACAATGACCGTAACGGTGAGAATGGTGGGAACGGTGATGGAGATAACATGAATCATGATAGGCCTATGACATTAGCTGCTTTCTTGAAAGTTAAGGCACCGAAGTTCAAGGGTACGACGGTAACAACTGAAGCTGATAATTGGTTCCGAGGCATAGAAAGGTCCTCGAGGGCACATCATGTCCCGGAAGAATAGTATGTAAAATTTGCTACTTATATGTTGGAAGGGGATGCTCAGCACTGGTGGTAGGGCATTCAACGCTTACTGCAGCAAGATGAGGGTAATATTTTGTGGAATGTTTTCAAAGAAGAGTTCTATAAGAAGTACTTTCCTAGAGCTACTCGTGAGGCAAAGGAGATGGAGTTGATGCAGTTAAAACAGGGAAGTATGTCTGTTGCTGAGTATACAAGGAAGTTTGAAGATTTATGTCGTTTTTCCAAGGTTTGTCAAGGGAATCCAGCAGATTTCGAAGAGTGGACATGTTTGAAATTTGAAAGAGGACTCCATGAAGATTTGTTGAACTTAGTGGTTCCATTGGAAATACGGAATTTTGCGGAGTTGGTTAATAAGAGTCAGCTAGTAGAGGACTGTGTTAAGAAGATAGCTGCAGCTCGGATGAATAACCCAGGATCTTCTTTTCAGAATTATAATCGGTATACAGCTCCTCAGGGAAGGAATTTTAAGCAGGGAGCAATGCCTTCACGAAGGTACAATCAGAATAGAAATGTTCATGCACGTCCTACAGGAGGAATGGAGGAAGAATGAGACAGGATATGGGTAAGCGACCTCAGCAGGCGCAGATGCGACCAGTATGTAGGCAGTATGGAAAGGAGCATGGAGGTAGACCTTGTCAGCTTACAGGCATTATCTGTTTTTCTTGTGGTCAGCCTGGACATATGGCTAAGGACTGTCCGAAGAAGCCAGTACAAGGAATATATAGGCCGCGACAGCAAGGACGTGTGTTTGCTATGACTGCTGATGACGCAATGAAATCAGACTCCCTAATCCAAGGTCAGTGTTATGTCAAATCTCGACTCTTAACTGTACTGTATGACTCTGGTGCATCACATTCATTTATTTCTGAGATTGTTGCGCATGAGTTGGGATTAGATTTCACCATGTTAGATTATAATCTAATTGTTCGTACACCCACATCTCAAAATGCCTTCGCTAGTCAAGTATGTCAACAGGTGCCTTTTGTTATTGAGGCTAGGACTTTTATACATGACCTGGTTTAGATATTATCTTAGGTTTAGATTGGTTGTCTAAGCATCATGTTTTCCTTGTTTGTTTTAAATGAATTGCTATATTTCCATCATCTGAAATGCACACTGAACTAGTTGAGTCTTGTACTTTCTATTTGAATTCCCTAAGAGTTATTTCTAGTAATAGTGGGTTAGAGGGTTACGTTCTACTATTGGCTAGCTCAGAAACTAATGAACAAGACTTGGAGCAAATCCGAGTGGTGAAGGAGTTTCCTGATGTTTTTCCGGATGATATACCTGAGTTTCCACCTCAGAGAGAGATAGAGTTTAGTATTGATCTGGTTCCTGGTGCCGGACTAATTTCTATAGCACCGTATCGGATGTCACCGTTGGAACTAGCAGAGTTAAAGAAGCAGTTGGATGAATTGCTGGGGAAGAAGTTTATTCATCCGAGTGTATCACCATGGGGAGCTCCAGTGTTACTAGTAAAGAAGAAGGATGGTGGAATGAGGTTATGTGTGGATTATCGGCAATTGAACAAGATCACAATCAAGAACAAGTATCCACTCCCAAGGATAGATGATCTGATGGACCAGATGAGAGGTGCGACAGTATTCTCGAAGATTGATTTGCGGTCAGGTTACCATCAAATCCGGGTGAAGGAATCAGATATACCTAAGACTGCCTTTCGAACTAGGTACGGTCACTATGAGTATATGGTTATGTCCTTTGGACTGACTAATGCTCCTGTTGTATTCATGGATTATATGAATCGCATTTTTCGTCCGTATCTAGATCAGTTTGTGGTAGTCTTTATAGATGATATCCTCATCTATTCCAAGACAGAAGAAGAACATGGAGAGCATTTGAGGATTGTGTTGCAAATATTAAGAGCACAGAAGCTATATGCGAAATTGTCGAAATGTGAGTTTTGGGCGACAGAAGTGGCATTCTTGGGACATGTGATCACATGAGATGGTATAACTGTAGATCCTTTAAAGATCGAGGCCATAGTACAATGGAAGCAACCCAAGACAGTTATAGAAGTTCGTAATTTCTTGGGGTTAGCAGGATACTATCGGCGGTTTATCAAGGGTTTTTCACATATAGCTTTACCTTTGACTCGCCTTACTAGGAAGAAAGTTCCGTTTGAGTGGACAGAGAAGTGTGAAGAAAGCTTTGAAACTTTAAAGGAAAAGTTGACGACGGCGCCAGTTTTGGTGTTACCAGACCCACAGGAACCTTTTGAGGTGTATTGTGATGCTTCTTTTAAGGGACTTGGATGTGTATTGATGCAGCATAGGAATGTGGTAGCTTATGCTTCGAGACAACTAAGACCTCACGAAAGGAACTATCTGACACATGATTTGGAATTAGCAGTAGTGGTCTTTGCACTTAAGATTTGGAGGCACTATTTGTACGGAGCCCAATTTGAAGTTTTCTCTGATCATAAGAGTTTGAAGTATATCTTTGATCAGAAAGACCTTAATATGAAGCAGAGGCAATGGATGGAATTCTTAAAAGATTATGATTTTAAGTTGAGCTATCATCCTGGGAAGGCAAATGTAGTCGCAGATGCTTTGAGTCAGAAGAGTTTGGGCATATCCTGGATGATGATCAAGGAAGAAGAAATGATCTCAGCCTTTGAAAACTTAAAATTAGGAATGAGAGAGACATCAAGAGGAATTGTTATGGCGCAACTACAATTAACATCTGACTTTAAGATAGCTATTCAGCAAGCTCAAGCCCAGAATTCAGGAATGCTGGCATTGTTAACACGGATGAAGGCAGATCATCCGGAGAGGTACGCCAAGTAAAGAGAAAATATGGAGATATAAGAACAGAATTTGTGTACCTGCTCAGGAGGACTTGAGAAAGAACATTCTGACTGAAGCTCATGAAAGCAGATTTTCTATCCATCCCGGAATGACTAAAATGTACCAAGATCTGAAGAAGATGTTCTGGTGGCTGGGAATGAAGAAAGATGTAGCAACGTATGTTTCAAAGTGTCTCACTTGCCAAAAGATTAAGGTGGAACATCAAAAACCACCTGGAACCCTGCAACCATTGGAGATACCGCAATGGAAATGGGAAGAGATTACGATGGATTTTGTTACTGGGTTACCAAGAACCTCTGCCGGGCATGATGCAATTTGGGTAATTGTAGATCGATTGACAAAATCAGCGCATTTTCTACCAATTCAAATTGGTCACAGCTTGGAGAAACTCGCCCGGTTATACATTCAGGAGATAATACGATTGCATGGAATACCTTCATCAATTGTGTCAGACAGAGATCCAAGGTTTACTTCTAGATTTTGGGGAGCTCTACAGAAAAATTTTTGGACGAAGTTGCACTTAAGTACAGCATATCACCCACAGACTAATGGACAGACAGAACGAACAATTTGTACCTTGGAAGATATGTTGAGATCTTGCGTGATGGACCAACAGGGTAACTGGGACAAATACTTGCCATTGATTGAGTTTGCTTACAACAACAGTTATCAACAGAGTATCGGAATGGCACCATATGAGGCCTTCTACAGAAGAAAGTGTCAATCACCATTATGCTGGTATGACAAGGAGGAAGGCAAGATTTTGGGGCCAGACTTGGTACAAGAAACTACCGAACGGATTAAGCACATTTGAGAGAAGATTCAAACTGCCCAAAGTCGACAAAAGAGCTATGCAGATATTAGGCGTAGGCCCTTAGAATTTAACGAAGGTGACCATATTTTCTTAAGAGTGACACCTACGACTGGAATAGGTAGAGCTCTTAGGACTAAGAAATTGAATCCACGATACTTAGGTCCTTTTCAAATTCTTAAAAGAGTCGGTCCAGTAGCATACCAAGTAGCTCTCCCTCCTTATTTGTCAAACCTTCATGATGTTTTTCATGTTTCACAACTCAAAAAGTATAATCCCGACGAAAGCCACGTTTTACAACCAGAGACAGTACAGCTGCGAGCCGACTTGACATATCAAAACCTACCAGTCAGGATTGTGGAACGAAGTGACAAACAGCTTAGAGGCAAGACAGTATCATTGGTTAAGGTAGCATGGGGACAAACTGGGACTGAAGAGTACACATGGGAGCTGGAAGACAAGATGAGAACAGACTACCCGTTTCTCTTTTCAGGTAATTGAAATTTTGAGGACAAAATTTTTTTTTAGGAGGGTAGAATGTAACGGCCTAGTCCCAAATAAACGGCGCTTTTTCCGGATCAAACGAAATTTTTACAGAATTTTTAGGAATTTCTATGCATATAAGCACCTCCACTGCACAGGTGCTGCATCATCAAACTGCTGAGTCAGCAGCTTGATTGCACAGGACACCTCTCCTAATCTAAGTAGGCACGTCGCGAAGAGTTGCGTTTTTGAGCCACTTCGGGCCCGAATTTCAAAATTCTGATTTTCGTGGTTAGTCTCTATGTGACGAACCGGTCACGAATTTCGAGAGAAAAATTATATTAATATAATATTCATATATTATTATTTTATTCAGAATATTATATTATTATCTTCTCTACTGTGATTAATGTTGATCTATGTTTAGTAATATAATAACTGAGCTAGAAATCTACCGGTAATGGATAATACCGGCATTCTTAGATGAACTTAGCACTGCTAATGCTTCATCATATATCTTTTATTCTTATGATTATCCAGTTACTAGTGTCATTTACACTAAGTAACTTAATGTTTATCCATTAGCAGTGTAATTACTTAAGTTCTAATACATCTAGCTTTAGTAATTATCCTTTTCTGAGATATTTTGACAAGTAACTTTTGGATAATCATCATCCAAAAGCCACGGCCTCCCTTGGACATCTTGGCTATCATTTTTGTTCTTAGAAAAGCTTAGAACACCATGAAAGAAAACCATGAAGTTTCCATGAACACCTGAGCTTCTTTCTCCGCTCTTTCTCAAACCGAAACCCCTATCAAAAATCTAATCTTACCAAAGTGTTCACCTCTTCCTCCCCTTCATTTCTATGTCACTTTTCATGGAGTAAATCAAGGTATGAAGGCTGCTCCTCCTCCTTGAAGATTCGGCCATGGTGGTTCCTTAAGTTGATGATGTTTTCTTCATGTTTTCTCTTAGGATCTCTTATTCAATCACCAAAAGCTCCAAGAAAACGTGATTTCTTGTTACCTTAAGGTGAGGAAAACCTTCTTTTCATCATCATGAAGCTTCAGCCTTCATGGTTCATAAGATTCTAAAGTTGTTTTTGATGTTAAAATAGGCGTAAAGGTGCTTTTGGAAGCTTGTTTTTGGTGCAATCTTTGACAGCAGCAAAGGAGGTAAGGTTTGGTAAATTAATCAATGATTGGCTGTGTTCTTGAAGTGTTAAATCAGATCTTGTTGCTTGAGGTTTAATTTTGGGTGTTTGTGTGATGGTTTGATCATGAAATCTTGTTGTTTAATGCTTGAAAATCATGTTTATGATGGTTTTGAAGTGGCTGTTGGTGCTGCTGGAAAACGTGACATTCCAGCCATGAAAATCATGATTTTTTATGCTTATTTGATGTGTATTTGATGGCTGAAAAGTTTCTCTTTGGTTTGATAAAAATCGGGTTCAAATCGGTTTCCGAAAAGATTGAAAAACTAGCTGAAAATCAAGCAGAAATCTGATGAACTTTTGGAAAAATGTTTTTGGTTTTTGGAAGAACATGAAAACGTGTATTCATGGAGTTTTGGGTCAAAATTCAATCATTAAAAAGTTTGGGGTTGAAAATTAATTAATCAAAAGTTGAGGGGGTAAAGTGCAATTATTAAAAGTTATAGGGGTCAAAGTGCAATTTCCAAGAAGTCCGGGGGTCAAAGTGCAATTTTTGAAAGTTAAATAAAATATTATTATTTTAATAATAAAATATTAATATATTATTTTATTAATAATATTATTTTAATAATAATATTATTTTATTAATAATAATAAAATATTGATAAAAAGACAGTTTTTCCTAAAAGCCTCAGGAAGGCAGTTTTGAGTCCAGAATTCTCTAATTTCCTTTACTAAACACCTAAGAAGAGATATAAGAGAAGATATAGAGGTATATGAGGTAAAGAAACAAGATTTTGAAACCTGTGTTTATGTTAAAAAGAAAAGGAGTTAAAAGTGATATAGCTGTGTACCTGACTTTACAGAGTAAATAGAGAATTGTAAAATGAGCTTTCTGTGATGTTGTAATGCTTGATTTATGATGATTGCTAAGTGATGGAAAGTATGGTTATATGTGAATTATGAGCCTTCGGGCAATGCTTGTGAATGTTGTGCGGGGACGCCCGTATTGTGATGTTGCTTCCCAGACAGGCTGCGGTAGAGTAGTACCAGCCCTGCAAGCTGAATGCTTGGTAGAGGCCTGACTTGCATACCTGCGGTATATTGAGACCTGAGCAAATACCAGCCCTGCAAGTCGAGAGCACTTGGTAGAAGGTATGCGGTACTTAATCTGGGATTAAGTTCTAGGAAGGCCTTATCTGACTTGGAGGGTCGGATTGCGTCGGGTGCGGGTCGAAACCGACAAATGAGCTCATTACCTGCAGTAGGGACAGACATGCATCATACTTGTTTGTGCATTATTTATTGCTTATCTTCTTGTGTTCTTGCTCTATTCCTTGTTTGTTTGAGCATAACTGTGTGATTGCATATTAATGTGTGAATGTGCATTTACTTCCTATTTTCTCTCTTGTTCATGTGTTAGTTTATGTTGCTGTTATGTACATATTACTCTACATTTATTTATACTTATATGACCACGGACATTATAAATGAACTTAACTGTAAACCCTGACCTTACTAAGAACTCCCCAGTTCTTACCCCTTACACCTCTACAGATGGACACGGGAGTCTTATTCTACGAGATTGATCCACCGTACATCCACGAGGACTCGGTGCGCGGCGAGTATTACATCTACTGTGCGGTACCTCGTATCCGTAATTATGTAGTTCATGGTAGACCTTTTCAGTACCCTATTAGGACAGCATACTTTAATCCTGATGCACCCTATGACTTTCCTTTATCTTGGTTACACCCCGGCGGAACTGGGATACCTCATCCTGAGGAGCAGATGCCACCTCCACCTGACTATCCTCCTCCACCTGAACCTCCTCTACCTGATGAGCCTATACCTACTGGTGGACGAAATTGTGATTTCTATCTTTTGATCTTTAGTATGTCCACAACTTCGTTCAACTAACCAGCAAGTGCACTGGGTCGTCCAAGTAATACCTTACGTGAGTAAGGGTCGATCCCACGGAGATTATTGGCTTGAAGCAATCAATGTTATTTTATTAATCTTAGTCAGGAGGCTAATGAAGTTATTTGGATTTATTTGTAAAAGGCCAAACTACAAACTACTTAAAATTGTAAGTTAAAATAATAGGGAATAATAGAGTTACTTGTTTATAAAGGATTGTGGAATATGTTGGAGTTTTGGAGATGCTTTGTCCTTTGACTTCAACTCTTCCTTGAAATCCTCTTCTCACACGCAGGTTCCTTCCATGGCAAGCTCTCTGTAGGGTGTCACCGTTGTCAATGGCTACCTCCCATCCTCTCAGTGAAAACGTTCCTATGCTCTGTCACAGCACGGCTAATCATCTGTCGGTTCTCAATCAGGTTGGAATAGAATCCCTTGATTCTTTTGCGTCTGTCACTAACGCCCAGCCCTCAGGAGTTTGAAGCACGTCACAGTCATTCAATCCCGGAATCCTACTCGGAATACCACAGACAAGGTTTAGACTTTCCGGATTCTCATGAATGCCGCCATCAATCCGGCTTATACCACGAAGATTCTGATTAGGGAAGCTAAGAGACATTCATTCAATCTGATGTAGAACGGAGGTGGTTGTCAGGCACACGTTCATGGGTTGAGGAAGGTGATGAGTGCCACGGATAATCACCTTCTTCACAATTAAGCGCGAATAAACATCTTAGATAAGAACAAGCGTGTTTGAATGGAAAACAAAGGAATTGTATTGAATCATCGAGACGCTGCAGAGCTCCTCACCCCCAACAATAGAGTTTAGAGACTCATGCCGTCACAAAGTATGTAATTCAGATCTGAAAATGTCATGAGGTCCAAGATAAGTCTGTAAAAGTTGTTTAAATAGTAAACTAGCAACCTAGGTTTACAGAAAATGAATAAACTAAGATAATTGGTGCAGAAATCCACTTCTGGGGCCCACTTGGTGTGTGCTGGGGCTGAGACTAAAGCTTTCCACGTGTAAAGACCTTTCTTGGCGTCAAATTCCAGATTATGACGTGTTTTGGGCGTTCAACTCCGGATCATGACGTTTTTCTGGCGTTTAACTCCAGACAGCAGCATGAACTTGGCGTTTAACGCCAAGTTACGTCGTCTATCCTTGCGCAAAGTATGGACTATTATATATTGCTGGAAAGCCCTGGATGTCTACTTTCTAACGCCGTTGAGAGCGGGCCAATTGGACTCCTATAGCTCCAGAAAATCCATTTCGAGTGCAGGGAGGTCAGGATCCAACAGCATCAGCAGTCCTTTTTCAGCCTAAGTCAGATTTTTGCTCAACTCCCTCAATTTCAGTCAGAAAATACCTGAAATCACAGAAAAATACACACACTCATAGTAAAGGCCAGAAATATGATTTTTGCTTAAAAACTAATATTATTTTACTAAAATCTCATTGAAACATACTAAAATCTACATGAAATTACCCCCAAAAAGCGTACAAAATATCCGCTCATCACAACACCAAACTTAAACTGTTGCTTGTCCTCAAGCAACTAGATGAATAAAATAGGTTCTAACAGAAGTTAAGAAGTAATAATATTTCAGAGTTTTAAATGAAGCTCAGATTCTTATTAGATGAGCGGGGCTTGTAGCTTTTTGTTTCTGAACAGTTTTGACATCTCCCTGTACCTTTTGAATTTCAGAATGATTGGCATCCTTAGGAACTCGGAATTCAGATAGTATTATTGACTCTCCTAGTGTAGTATGTTGATTCTTGAACACAGTTATTTTATGAGTCTTGGCCGTGGCCCTAAGCACTTTGTTTTCCAGTATTACCACCGGATACATAAATGCCACAGACACATAACTGGGTGAACCTTTTCAGATTGTGACTCAGCTTTGCTAGAGTCCCTAGTCAGTGGTGTCCAGAGCTCTTAAGCACACTCTTTTGCTTTGGATCACGACTTTAACCACTCAGTCTCAAGCTTATAACTTGGACCTGCATGCCACAAGCATATGGTTAGGGACAGCTTGGTTTAGCCGCTTAGGCCTGGATTTTATTTCCTTGGGCCCTCCTATCCATTGATGCTCAAAGCCTTGGATCCTTTTTTTACTCTTGGCTAGTGCTCATGGCTTGTTTTTTTTTTTTTTTTTTACTGCTTTTTCTTGCTTCAAGAATCAATTTCATGATTTTTCAGATCATCAATAATATTTTTCGTGTTCCTCATCCTTTCAGGAGCCAATATTCATCAAATTCAAAGTACATATTATGCACTGTTCAAGCATTCATTCAGAGAACAAAAAGTATTGCCACCACATATAATTAATTATAAATTTTATTATTAAGAACTCGAAAATATAAATTACTTCTTTATTCTAAAAAAATCTACTACTTTATTCATGCCTGATGATGATGAGAAAAATAAATTATCGCTTAAATGGAAATAAAATCAAGATAGATAAACTAAATATCTCCTAAGGTAAAATCCTATAATAACACTATCACAGAGTTAAAGCTGGAATTAGAACTTAACAACCTGTATTTTGAAAAGTGGATGTTCCTCTAGTCTGTGGGGTGCCTTCAAGAATAAGTTTCTGACGCTTCAGCTCCCTTAAGTTCACATCCTTGTTCTTCCTGTTCTCTTAGGTGCCATGATCTTAATGAGTTTTAGCTCAGTGATCATGGCAAATCACACCAAACTTAGAGGTTTGCTTGTCCTCAAGCAAAAGAAAGGAAAGGAGAGGAGTAGAAGGAAAGGCATTTTGAAACATGTTTATGCAAGAAATCATGAATTGAAACATAAAAATTTAGAAAAATTGTAAAGAAAAACGAATTTTACCTCCTCCCCACCATCCTGGCGTTAAACGCCCACATGGTGCATGTTTTGGGCGTTTAACGCCCACATGTTGCTTCTCCTGGGCGTTCAACGCCCATTTGGTGCTTCTTTCTGGCGTTGAACGCCAGGAAGTCCTTTGTCACTGGGCGTTTTCCTGAACGCCCAGGATGCTAGCAGACTGGCGTTAAACGCCCAGAAGGTGCATCTTTCTGGCGTTTAACGCCCAGAAGGTGCTCCTTTCTGGCGTTTAACGCCCATATGGCTACCCTTACTGGCGTTAAACGCCCAGTGGGAGCTTCTTTTGGGCGTTTAACGCCCAAAGTATTTCTTACTGGCTTTTTCATGCCAGTGAGCTTCCAAATTTCCCTGTAACTCTGTGACTTCAACCAATTGCTATTTCACCTTTGAAGATACTTGACATATACCTGAAACAAAATTAATTAATTAATGAATACGAATAAAATTAAATTTTGTGATTGGCTGGGTTGCCTCCCAGCAAGCGCTTCTTTAATGTCATTAGCTGGACTATTACTGAGTTTTAATCAAGTCTCAGTTTTGAGCATTCTTGCTCAAAATTGCCTTCCAGATAATGTTTGACTCTTTGTCCATTAACAATGAACTTTTTGTTAGAGTCACTATCCTGAAGTTCTATGTATCCATATGGTGATACGCTTGTAATTACATATGGACCTCTCCACCGGGATTTTAATTTCCCAGGGAATAATTTGAGCCTTGAATTAAATAACAGAACTTTCTGTCCTGGCTCAAAGACTCTGGATGACAATTTCTTATCATGCCATCTTTTTGCTTTCTCTTTGTAAATTTTTGCATTTTCGAAAGCATTGAGTCTAAATTCCTCTAGCTCATTTAACTGGAGCAATCGTCTTTCTCCAGCTAACTTGGCATCAAGGTTCAGGAATCTGGTTGCCCAGTAGGCCTTGTGTTCCAGTTCCACTGGCAAGTGGCACGCCTTTCCATACACAAGCTGGTACGGAGAGGTCCCTATAGGGGTCTTAAATGCTGTTCTGTATGCCCACAGAGCATCATCCAAGCTTCTTGCCCAATCCTTTCTACGGTTAATTACAGTCCGTTCCAGGATTCTTTTGAGTTCTCTATTTGAGACTTCAGCTTGCCCATTAGTTTGTGGATGATATGGAGTAGCCACCCTGTGGTTGACTCCATAACGTACCAGAGCAGCATAAAGCTGTTTATTGCAGAAATGAGTGCCCCCATCACTAATTAACACTCTAGGGATACCAAATCTGCTGAAGATGTGTTTCTGGAGGAATTTTAACACTGTTTTAGTGTCATTAGTGGGTGTTGCAATAGCCTCCACCCATTTGGATACATAATCCACTGCCACCAGAATATAAGTGTTTGAGTATGATGGTGGGAAAGGTCCCATGAAGTCAATGCCCCATACATCAAACAACTCAATCTCCAAGATCCCTTGCTGAGGCATGGCATAACTGTGAGGTAGGTTGCCTGCTCTTTGGCAACTGTCACAATTAAGCACAAATGCTCGGGAATCTTTATAGAGAGTGGGCCAGTAGAAGCCACTTTGGAGGACCCTTGTGGCTGTTCGCTCACTTCCAAAATGTCCTCCATACTGTGATCCATGGCAATGCCAAAGGATCTTCTGTGCTTCCTCTTTAGGCACACATCTACGGATTACTCCGTCTGCACATCTCTTGAAGAGATATGGTTCATCCCAAAGATAGTACTTTGCATCTGTGATTAATTTCTTTGATTGCACCCTACTGTACTCTTTGGGTATGAATCTCACTGCCTTGTAGTTTGCAATGTCTGCAAACCATGGCACTTCCTGGATGGCAAACAGTTGCTCATCCGGAAAGGTTTCAGAGATCTCAGTGAGAGGGAGGGACGCCCCTTCCACTGGTTCTATTCGGGACAGGTGATCTGCTACTTGATTTTCTGTCCCTTTTCTGTCTCTTATTTCTATATCAAACTCTTGCAGAAGCAACACCCATCTGATGAGTCTGGGTTTTGAATCCTGCTTCGTGAGTAGATATTTAAGAGCAGCATGATCAGTGTACACAATCACTTTGATCCTACTAAATAGGATCTGAATTTATCAATGGCGTAAACCACTGCAAGTAGCTCTTTTTCTGTGGTTGTGTAATTCTTCTGTGCGTCATTTAAGACACGGCTGGCATAGTAAATGACGTGCAGAAGCTTGTCATGCCTTTGTCCCAACACTGCACCAATGGCATGGTCACTGGCATCACACATCAGTTCAAATGGTAATGTCCAGTCTGGTGCAGAGATGATTGGTGCTGAGACCAATTTAGCTTTCAGGGTCTCAAATGCCTGCAGACACTCTTTATCAAAGATAAATGGCGTGTCAGCAGCTAGCAGGTTGCTCAGAGGTTTGGCGATTTTTGAAAAGTCCTTTATAAACCTCCTATAGAATCCCGCATGCCCCAGAAAGCTTCTGATTGCCTTAACATTAGCAGGTGGTGGTAATTTTTCAATTACCTCTACTTTAGCTTGGTCCACCTCTATCCCCTTGTTCGAAATTTTGTGCCCAAGGACAATTCCTTCAGTCACCATAAAGTGACATTTTTCCCAGTTTAAAACCAGGTTAGTCTCTTGGCATCTTTTCAGAACAAGTGCTAAATGGTTAAGGCAGGAGCTGAATGAGTCTCCAAATACTGAAAAGTCATCCATGAAGACTTCCAGGAATTTTTCCACCATATCAGAGAAAATTGAGAGCATGCACCTTTGAAAGGTTGCAGGTGCATTGCACAGGCCAAATGGCATCCTTCTGTATGCAAATACTCCAGATGGGCATGTGAATGCCGTTTTCTCCTGATCCTGGGGATCTACTGCAATTTGATTATAACCTGAATATCCATCCAGGAAGCAGTAGTATTCATGACCTGCTAGTCTTTCTAGCATCTGGTCTATGAATGGTAAAGGAAAATGATCCTTTCTGGTGGCTGTATTGAGCCTTCTATAATCAATGCACATACGCCACCCTGTAACTGTTCTTGTAGGAACCAGTTCATTTTTTTCATTATGAACCACTGTCATGCCTCCCTTCTTAGGGACAACTTGGACAGGGCTTACCCAGGGGCTGTCAGAAATAGGATAAATAATCCCAGCCTCTAGTAATTTAGTGACCTCCTTCTGCACCACTTCTTTCATAGCTGGATTCAGCCGCCTTTGTGGTTGGACCACTGGTTTGGCGTCATCCTCCAACAAGATCTTGTACATGCATCTGGCTGGGCTAATGCCCTTAAGATCACTGATGGACCACCCAAGAGCTGTCTTGTGTGTCCTTAGCACTTGAATTAGTGCTTCCTCTTCCTGTGGCTCTAAGGTAGAGCTTATAATTACAGGAAAGGTATCACCTTCTCCCAGAAATGCATATTTCAAGGATGGTGGTAATGGTTTGAGTTCGGGTTTTGGAGGT
Organism: Arachis stenosperma; assembly: GCF_014773155.1. Lineage (NCBI taxonomy): Eukaryota > Viridiplantae > Streptophyta > Magnoliopsida > Fabales > Fabaceae > Arachis > Arachis stenosperma. The sequence continues at coordinate 43,647,748 of NC_080378.1, read as the reverse complement.
TTCTCCTCTTCTTGAGGGATTTTCAGAGGTTCTACTATCTTCTCTGACTCCTCCAAATCAGGCTGAACATCTTTAAATATGTCCTCTAGCTCTGATTTGAGACTCTCAGCCATATTGACCTCTCTTACCAGAGAGTCAATAATATCAACACTCATGCAGTCATTTGGGGTGTCTGGATGTTGCATTGCTTTGACAACATTCAACTTGAACTCCTCCTCATTGACTCTCAAGGTTACTTCCCCTTTTTGGACATCAATGAGGGTTCGGCCAGTTGCTAGGAAAGGTCTTCCTAGAATGAGAGTTGCACTCTTGTGCTCCTCCATTTCCAGCACCACAAAGTCAGTAGGAAAGGCAAATGGCCCAACCTTGACAATCATGTCTTCAATCACGCCTGATGGGTACTTAATGGAGCCATCAGCAAGTTGAAGACATATCCTGGTTGGTTTAATTTCTTCAGTTAAACCAAGCTTTCTGATAATAGATGCAGGTATTAAGTTGATACTTGCCCCAAGGTCACATAAAGCTTGCTTGGTACAATTACCCTCTAATGTGCATGGTATCATAAAGCTCCCAGGATCTTTAAGCTTCTCAGGTAAGCTTTTCAGAATGACTGCACTGCATTCTTCAGTGAGGTAAACCTTTTCAGTTTCCCTCCAATCCTTCTTATGACTTAAGATTTCTTTCATGAACTTAGCATAAGAAGGTATTTGCTCAAGTGCTTCTGCAAACGGAATCTTTATTTCAAGAGTCCTGAGATAGTCTGCAAAGCGGGCAAACTGCTTATCCTGTTCCGCTTGGCGGAGTTTTTGAGGATAAGGCATTTTGGCTTTGTATTCCTCAACCTTAGTTGCTGCAGGTTTATTACCTACAGAAGTGGGTTGGGAAGCCTTTTTAGAAGGGTTATCATCAACACTCGTAGGTGACTTATCCCCCACTGGCAATTGAGTGCCAGAGGTGGGGGATGGAGTGGCGTTAGACGCCATCTCCTTGTTGGTTACTGGCGTTTGAACGCCAGAACCATGTCCCTTTTGGGCGTTCAACACCAGATCCATGCTTGTTTCTGGCGTTGAACGCCAGGAATTAGCATGGTTTGGGCGTTCAGCGCCAGCTCTGTTCCTTTCTGGGCTCTGATTGTCCTCAGAGGGATTTTGAGTATCCTCTTGTTCATTTCTTGGTTTCCTGCTGCTTTGAAGTGAGGTATTTAATGTTTTCCCACTTTTTAATTGAACTGCTTGGCATTCTTCTGTTATTTGTTTTGACAGTTGCTTTTCTGTCTGCTTTAATTGCACTTCCATGTTCCTGTTAGCCATTCTTGTTTCCTGTAATATTTCCTTGAATTCGGCTAGTTGCTGAGTTAGAAAATCTAATTGCTGATTGAATTCATTAGCCTGATCCACTGGACTGAGTTCTGCAGTTATTGTTTTAGCTTCTTCTTTCATAGAGGATTCACTGCTTAGGTACAGATGCTGATTTCTGGCAACTGTATCAATAAGCTCTTGAGCTTCTTCAATTGTTTTTCTCATATGTATAGATCCACCAGCTGAGTGGTCTAGAGAAATCTGAGCTTTTTCTGTAAGCCCATAGTAGAAGATGTCTAATTGCACCCATTCTGAAAACATTTCAGAGGGGCATTTTCTTAGCATCTCTCTGTATCTCTCCCAAGCATCATAAAGGGATTCATGATCTCCTTGTTTGAAGCCTTGGATGTTTAGCCTTAGCTGTGTCATCCGTTTGGGAGGGAAATAGTGATTCAGGAATTTTTCTGACAGCTGTTTCCATGTTTTTATGCTGTTCTTAGGCTGGTTATTTAACCACCTCTTAGCTTGATCTTTTACAGCAAATGGAAACAGTAATAATCTGTAGACATCCTGATCTACTTCCTTATCATGTACTGTATCAGCAATTTGCAGAAATTGTGCCAGAAACTCTGTAGGTTCTTCATGTGGAAGACCGGAATACTGGCAGTTTTGCTGCACCATGATAATGAGCTGAGGATTCAGCTCAAAGCTACTAACTCCAATGGAGGGTATACAAATACTACTCCCATATGAAGCAGTAGTGGGGTTAGCATATGACTCCAGAGTCCTCTTGGACTGTTCATTCCCACTTGCTTCCATATTGAAATACAAGTTGAGAATTTATATGTTGAGAATTATTTATTTTATAGTAATGGAATAACAAAATTGGGATATAGATATAAAAAAAAAATATTTTGAAGATATTTTGTGAAAGAAAATTATTTATTATTTATTATTATTTTTTTTTAAAATAAAAACGAAATAAATAAATGAAAGTGAAAATATTTTGAAATTGAAAATTGAATTTTTAATATAAAATTTTCGAAAAATGTAGTTCAAAATTAGTTAGAAAATAAAATTTTTTTGAATTTTGAATTTTATGATGAAAGAGAAAAACACACAAAAGACACAAGATTTAAAATTTTTAGATCTAATGTTCCTTGTTTTCGAAAATTTTTGGAGGAAAAACACCAAGGAACACCAAACTTAAAAATTTTAAGATCAAGACACAAGAAAAACCCAAGAACACCTTGAAGGTTCACAAGAACACCAAGAACAAAAGAAAGAACACCAAACTTAAAATTTTTAGAAAATCAAGACAAGTTTTCAAAAATTTAAAGAAAGATTAACAAGAAAACACCAAACTTAAAGTTTGGCACAAGATTAAATTAAGAAAAATTATTTTTGAAAAAGATTTTCAAAAGTACTGGTGCTCCCTTATCAAGAATATAAACCAATGCTTTAGCCAATTGGGAATAAATATGACACTTGATGCAGATATTCCAATTAGTGCTTTAAAAGGAACACAAGTGAAACAAGAAAAGACACAAAGCAAGAAAAACTCAAGATCAAACAAGAAAAATAAGCAAGAACAACTTGAAGATTAATAAAGAACAAAAATCACAAGTCGAAATTTTTAAAGAAAAATATGAGATATGCAATTGACACCAAACTTAGAACAAGACACTAAAACTCACGAAAATTAGCAATTAATTAAGAGAAAAATAATAAATTTTGAAAAGAAATTTTTGAAAAGAAACTATCCTATCAAGATTTAATGACTCTATAACAATAAAAACAAGAATAAAAATAAAAACAAATTATTCCTAATCTAAGAAATAAAATAAGCCTTTAATTGTCCAAACTCAATAATCCCCGGCAACGGCGCCAAAAACTTGGTGGACGAAATTGTGATTTCTATCTTTTGATCTTTAGTATGTCCACAACTTCGTTCAACTAACCAGCAAGTGCACTGGGTCGTCCAAGTAATACCTTACGTGAGTAAGGGTCGATCCCACGGAGATTATTGGCTTGAAGCAATCAATGTTATTTTATTAATCTTAGTCAGGAGGCTAATGAAGTTATTTGGATTTATTTGTAAAAGGCCAAACTACAAACTACTTAAAATTGTAAGTTAAAATAATAGGGAATAATAGAGTTACTTGTTTATAAAGGATTGTGGAATATGTTGGAGTTTTGGAGATGCTTTGTCCTTTGACTTCAACTCTTCCTTGAAATCCTCTTCTCACACGCAGGTTCCTTCCATGGCAAGCTCTCTGTAGGGTGTCACCGTTGTCAATGGCTACCTCCCATCCTCTCAGTGAAAACGTTCCTATGCTCTGTCACAGCACGGCTAATCATCTGTCGGTTCTCAATCAGGTTGGAATAGAATCCCTTGATTCTTTTGCGTCTGTCACTAACGCCCAGCTCTCAGGAGTTTGAAGCACGTCACAGTCATTCAATCCCGGAATCCTACTCGGAATACCACAGACAAGGTTTAGACTTTCCGGATTCTCATGAATGCCGCCATCAATCCGGCTTATACCACGAAGATTCTGATTAGGGAAGCTAAGAGACATTCATTCAATCTGATGTAGAACGGAGGTGGTTGTCAGGCACACGTTCATGGGTTGAGGAAGGTGATGAGTGCCACGGATCATCACCTTCTTCACAATTAAGCGCGAATAAACATCTTAGATAAGAACAAGCGTGTTTGAATGGAAAACAAAGGAATTGTATTGAATCATCGAGACGATGCAGAGCTCCTCACCCCCAACAATGGAGTTTAGAGACTCATGCCGTCACAAAGTATGTAATTCAGATCTGAAAATGTCATGAGGTCCAAGATAAGTCTGTAAAAGTTGTTTAAATAGTAAACTAGCAACCTAGGTTTACAGAAAATGAATAAACTAAGATAATTGGTGCAGAAATCCACTTCTGGGGCCCACTTGGTGTGTGCTGGGGCTGAGACTAAAGCTTTCCACGTGTAAAGACCTTTCTTGGCGTCAAACTCCAGATTATGACGTGTTTTGGGCGTTCAACTCCGGATCATGACGTTTTTCTGGCGTTTAACTCCAGACAGCAGCATGAACTTGGCGTTTAACGCCAAGTTACGTCGTCTATCCTTGCGCAAAGTATGGACTATTATATATTGCTGGAAAGCCCTGGATGTCTACTTTCCAACGCCGTTGAGAGCGCGCCAATTGAACTCCTATAGCTCCAGAAAATCCATTTCGAGTGCAGGGAGGTCAGGATCCAACAGCATCAGCAGTCCTTTTTCAGCCTAAGTCAGATTTTTGCTCAACTCCCTCAATTTCAGTCAGAAAATACCTGAAATCACAGAAAAATACACACACTCATAGTAAAGGCCAGAAATATGATTTTTGCTTAAAAACTAATATTAGTTTACTAAAAACTCATTGAAACATACTAAAATCTACATGAAATTACCCCCAAAAAGCGTACAAAATATCCGCTCATCACCTACCCAGCCTATCCATGAGGCACCTCCTGCACCTTTTGTCCTTGATGAGTGGGGTGTTCCTATGTTGCCACCCGAGCTTGATCCTTTACCTGAGCCGATCTAGCCTCCTGTCTTTGATGAGCAGCAGGGACATGAGTATAATCAGATCATGGAGGCGCCACCTCCTTCTCCCGACTGTATTTTGTTTGGTAGCTATCCTTTTATGGTTCCTGTGGCCAGCAGTGATTCCTCTGCTATCACTCCGGCAGAAGAAGAGGACGAGGAAGAAGAAGATCCAGAGGAAGATCCTATCTTCATAGTTATCTCCTCTGACAGCGATGACGATGAGCCATGCGAGGCGCCAGCAGGCGAGCATCACCATTCGCCCGGTGGTTTTCTGTGAGGTACTCTGGACCAGGACTCATAAGTAGCTGTGTTCAAGACTCATAAGTAGCTGTGTTCAAGAATCAACATGCTTAACTAGGAAAGTCAATAACACTATCCGAAATTCTAAGTTCCTAGAGAAGCCAATCATTCTGAACTTCAAAGGAAAAAGTGAGATGCCAAAACTGTTCAGAAGCAAAAAGCTACAAGTCCCGCTCATCTAATTATAATTAATATTCATTGATATTCTAGAATTTATAGTATATTCTCTTCTTTTTATCCTAATTGATTTTCAGTTGCTTGGGGACAAGCAATAATTTAAGTTTGGTGTTGTGATGAGCGGATAATTTATACGCTTTTTGGCATTGTTTTTAGGTAGTTTTTAGTAAGTTCAAGCTACTTTTAGGGATGTTTTCATCAGTTTTTATGTTAAATTCACATTTCTGGACTTTACTATGAGTTTGTGTATTTTTCTGTGATTTCAGGTAATTTCTGGCTGAAATTGAGGGACTTGAGCAAAACTTTGAAAAAGGCTGACAAAAGGACTGCTGATGCTGTTGGAATCTGACCTCCCTGCACTCAAAATGGATTTTCTGGAGCTACAGAACTCCAATTGGCGCGCTCTCAACGGCTTTGGAAAGTAGACATCCAGGGCTTTCCAGCAATATATAATAGTCCATAATTTATTCGGAAATTGACGACGTAACTTGGCGTTGAACGCCAAGTACATGCTGCTGTCTGGAGTTAAACGCCAGAAAAACGTCATGATCCGGAGTTGAACGCCCAAAACACGTCATAACTTGGAGTTTAACTCCAAGAGAAGCCTCAGCTCGTGGATTGATCAAGCTCAGCCCAAACATACACCAAGTGGGCCCCGGAAGTGGATTTATGCATCAATTTCTTACTCATGTAAACCCTAGGAGCTAGTTTATTATAAATAGAACATTTAACTAATGTATTTGACATCTTGGGGACGATTAGTTCTCAGATCATGGGGGCTGCCCATTCGGCCATGCCTGAACCTTTCACTTATGTATTTTCAACGGTGGAGTTTCTGCACACCATAGATTAAGGGTGTGGAGCTCTGCTGTACCTCAAGTTTCAATACAATTACTATTACTTTCTATTCAATTCTCTTTTATTCTTATTCCAAGATATACGTTGCACTTCAACTTGATGAATGTGATGATCCGTAACACTCATCATCATTCTCACCTATGAACGCGCGTGATTGACAACCACTTCCGTTTTACCTTAGGCCGGGCGCATATCTCTTAGATTCCCCAACAGAATCTTCGTGGTATAAGCTAGACAGATGGCGGCATTCATGAGGATCCAGAAAGTCTAAACCTTGTCTGTGGTATTCCGAGTAGGATTCTGGGATTGAATGACTGTGACGAGCTTCAAACTCGCGATTGCTGGGCGTGATGACAAGCGCAAAAGGATCAATGGATCCTATTCCAACATGATCGAGAACCAACAGCTGATTAGCCGTGCCGTGACAGAGCATAGGAACGTTTTCACTGAGAGGATGGGATGTAGCCACTGACAACGGTGATGCTCTACATACAGCTTGCCATGAAAAGGAGTAAGAAGGATTGGATGAATGTAATAGGAAAGTAGAGATTCAAGAGGAGCACAGCATCTCCATACACTTATCTGAAATTCCCACTATTAATTTACATAAGTATCTCTATCCTATTTTATTTTCTGTTTATTTTTATTAATCATATTTGATTTTCTAAATTCCATAATTTTATCCTCCTGACTGGGATTTACAAGATGACCATAGCTTGCTTCATACCAACAATCTCTGTGGGATTGACCCTTACTCACGTAAGGTATTACTTGGACGACCCAGTACACTTGCTGGCTAGTTGAACGAGATTGTGGAAAGAAAGTGCTGAGTTAGTTTTTTTAGGCACATGCCAAAGAGCCATTATTGTTGATCACAATTTCGTCCACCACTAAGTTTTCAAAAATTCAAGGGAGAAACACAATGGGATACCAAACTTAAAAATTTTAAGATCAAAACAAAAAGAAAACACAAGAACACATTGAAGACTAATAAGAACACCAAGAACAAGACTCAAGAAATTTAAAGAACACAAAAGCATATAAATTTTCAAAAAATTAAAAGAAAAACAACAAAAAGGTACCAAACTTAAAGATTTGACACAAGATTTAACCAAAGAAACTATTTTTGAAAATTTTTTGAAAGAAAGACTCAAAGAAAACGAAAATTACGAAGAATAAAAACAAAAAGACTCAAACTAAGAACAAAGATTAAACAAAGAAAAGAAAAATATTTTTGAAAAAGTTTTTCTTTTTAAATTTTCGAAAAGAAAGAAGAAGAAAATAAAAATAAAAGACTCAAATAAAATAAAATAAATTACCCGATCTAAGGAACAAGACAATCCGTCAGTTATCCAAATTCGAACAATCCCTGGCAACGGCACCAAAAATTCGGTGCACGAATCCCCATAATTTCGTACAATTGTACCTGTAAGTGCACTGGGTCGTCCAAGAAATACCTGAGTGAGTCATGGTCGATCCCACGAGGGTTGTGGTTTGAACCAAGCTATGGTTATCTTGCAGGTCTTAGTCAGGCAGATAGAAGAGTTGATGATTTTGATTTAGAAGAAGGAATTATAATGATAATCTTAAAACCTAGATGAATATGAACAGGGATAAGGAATTGGGTAAGGTTTGGAGATGATTTGTCCTTCTGTATTAATTCTGGTACAACTGTCTTCTTCAAGTGTGAATGAATTCTTATATGGAAGGCTGTATATAATTCACGCTGGTTTGAGCAGCCGCTAATACTCCTCTAGATCTGAACCTAAGGGTTAGTGCAGATCCATTCTGATTGAGGGTGAAGCTCCTGCAGTCCATCCTCCTTAGTGATCCTACTCAAAATGCCACAGACAAGGTCGGATCTTCAGGATCAGAGGATGCTACACCTTTAGGTTCTAGCCTCTACCACAGAGACCCTAATTTCCTCGTAAATTGGCTAAACTGGTGTCTCGAGAAGTCCCCAATGAAGTCGTGAATTAGCCGTCTGAGAGATGTATAATCAAGGTGGTGGTTCATCATTGTTTGATGAAAGATGCACTCTGAACTCATGTAGAATGTGATAACTTTATGCCAGTTCAACTCATTCATATTGATGAAGAACGAAGATACATCTTAGAATTGAGTCGAACACATATTAAAAAAGAATAATAATCTTTTATTAACCCATAAAACTCAACAGGGCTCCTCCCCTCAACCTAGGAGGTCAAGAAACTCATACTGATATAAAATACAAGCATGGAATTCAAATATATGGTAAAAGGTACGTGAAGATCATGTAAAATATCCCTTAAATACTAAATTAATGACTAGTAAGGGTAAAACAGTCTTTTTAGTACTAAAATCCACTTCTGGTCCCACTTGGTGAGTGTTTAGGATGAGCTTTGATGAGATCTATGTGCTAGGAGACCTCTAGAACGTTGAACACTGGCTAGGGGGTCCTCTTTGGGTTGGAACGCTGGTCTCTTCTCCTTGGGCACTGGACGCCTGGAAGGGAGCAGGAAGCTAGCGTTGGATGCCAATTTTTGGGCCTTTTAATTCGAAGAAAAGTATGGACTATCATATATTGATGGAAAGCTCTGGAAGTCAACTTTCCATAACCGTTGAGAAGTTTCAATTTGGACATCTATAGCTCCATAAAATCCCTTCCGAGTGCAAGGAGGTCAGATTCGGACAGCATCTGCAGTGCTTTCTCTGTCTCTGAATCAGACTTTCGCTCCAGCTACTCAATTTCAGCCAAAAAATACCAGAAATTACACAAAAACATGCAAACTCATAGTAGAATCCAAAATTGTGAATTTAACACTAAAACCTATAAAAACTTAATAAAAGTAAACAAAACATACTAAAAACTATATGAAAATGATGGCAAAAAGCGTTTAAAATATCCGCTCATCAATGGACACCAAGCGCCCATGCTTCACTCCCAACTTTGAAGACCGTTTCACTTTCCAGGAAACTTTGATTTGGCCCAAACTCTCGAGGTTCAAGTGATCAGTTATTTTGAACTTCTTCTAGAAAGATAGTTGTTAGTTTAAATTTAAATTATTGTTTTATGTTATCTAGAAGGACAAGAGTTAGTTTAGTTTAAATTTGAATTGTTTGTTATCTTATTCTTGGAAAAGATAAGATTAGTTAGTTTAGGATTCAAAAGTTAGCTTGGGAATTATGATATAAATAAGTGAACGACGGTTCATAGAAGGGGATCAGAGAATCAATCATGCAGCATCTCATTCATTTGTTTAGTTTGTTTTCTTCTTCATCATGAGTAACTATCTCTTTTTTGTTAAGGGTTACGAGCTCTGTTTTGTCTTCATGGATCGGTAATGTGATTGTTTCTTTTATTTTGATTTTTGCATTGATATAGTTTCAAGATTAAGTCTCATTCTTCATCTTTAATTATTAGATGTGATAGAAAATATTCTAATTCCTTCTTAGATTCTGTTATTACTTTGGAAAATTTAGTATCAGAATTTGTTTGAAACTCTTTCTCATAATTTTTCAACTTGACTAGGAGTAGTATTTTGAAAGTTGTGCGACTTTAAATCAATATTGTGATTGATCTCTTTTCTTAACTAGTTGACCAAGGAATTAGCAATAAATAAGTTAAAGAGAAATTGAATTGACAAGGAATTGGAATTTGATTATATATGATTTATCGTGAAAGTATCTTGCATGAATCAAAGTAAATAAATATGAGGATTTTCTTTTCTAAAAGTTAAATATCTTCAAAGCCTTTTACATCTTTTTTCACTATTTATTTCTCTATTTTGATAAGCATTCATTCACACTAAACACTCTCCTTTACTGTTCTTTATTGTTTCAAAGATTCACATCTTTTCTCATGTAAAGATTTGGTTGATCTAATTAGAAGATTCAATTAGAAGTTGCTTGCTCGATCCTTTAATCCTCATGAAAACGATATTCAGTCAGCGTGGTATTACTTGAAGAGATTTGGTGCACTTGCAAAGATTTGGCCATACTAATTTTTTGGCTCGTCAGGATTACCTCAAACTAACTCCGCACCAATTTAAGAACTTTAGATATTCTCCTGACATTCTCAAGCAAGACTCATTAGACCACCTTTTAATGTAAAAAGTTTAGATATTATTTTCTTAAACATTCTGAAGACTAGAAATCACTGTTAGATTAGGTTACAATAAATAACTATTGACTTCAAGAACTCATAGTCATAACGAGTGTGTAGAGAAATTTCACAAACCTAATAACTTAGTTTGAAAACTTCTCTTGGAATTTTATGACAGTTCCAAGATATTATAAGATGAACACATACTAACCTCAGATTTATAAGAATATAATATGGTCTACACATGAAAATAAAATTTGTCTATATTACAACTTGAAAAAATTCTTCTAAAATAGAAAAGTAAAGAAAAAAAGAATGTAGAATTTAAAAATAAAGATTTTGAACACTTATTCATTTTGATAGTAATTCTCACATTTTTAGGGTTTTTTATATTTTATATATATAGGCAGAGAACATTAAAAGTTTACTGAAAATCCCTCTTTTGTCTTTCTCTTATTATTCCTGAAAAAGAAGGTGAAGGTCCAAATGATTTTTACTTATGTCAACACCTTTTGTTATATGTAAATACTTTACATTGTACATTAATGTAAGAATTTTAAATATTATTTTTTAAATATTCTCAAGACTTGAGATAAGTATTAGATCAAGTTGCAATGAATAATTGTTGAGTTCAAGAACTCATAGTGATAACGAGGAAGATGCAGAGAAATTTCACAAATTTAACAACTTAGTTCGAGAATTTCTCCTGGGATTCTATAATAGTTGAAAGATGTTCTAAGATGAACATATACTAGTCTTAGATTTATAAGAATGTGATTTATTTAAGATATAAAATACATGATTTCCCTATGTTACAACTTGAAGAAAAAATTCTTCTAAGATAGAAGAGTAAAGAAAAAAAGAATGCATAATTTAAGAATAAAAGTTGTGAACCCATATCAATTTTAATAGTAATTCTCACATCTTTTAGTGTATTTTATCTCATATGTATAGCCATATAGTATTAAAAGTTTATTGAAAATTCTTCTTTTGTCTTTGTCTTGTTATTCTTCAAAAAGAGGCTAAAAGTCAAAATATTTTTTACTTATGTCAACACTTTGTGCCTTATATGTATACTTTGCACTGTATTTTAATTTGTGTAGATGCAACAGAGGAAGCTTATCTAAACAATTAGGTAGAACTGACGTCAGGATTTTTGCTAGTAAGGAATTTTATAAAAATAGTCGCGTTGTAGATATAGCTTCTAAACTAACAGAAATCCCTTCATGCAAACATTTTGGTTGTCACAAGTAACAAACTCCTTTTAAAATTGATAACCGAGTATTTAAACCTCGAGTCGTCTTCTCAAGGAATTGCAGGGAGGTATGTTCTTATTATTGGCTATGAAAAAGGTAAAATTGGGTTTTTTGGAATTTGGCCAATGGGCACAGGTATATTTTCAAAGCAATAAAAATAAATAAATAACTGTAAAATAAACTCTTGGCAAGGTATAAGAACTGGAAGTCCTATCCTTATCAATTGTGATGAGAATTGGATTTTAATCCCACTTAGTTAACCTTTACTAAACAAAGGAAGGTCAAGTGGACTAATTAATTTGATACCTAAAGTCCTAGTCCTTCCTTTGGAAAGGCTAGAGTTATTGGAACTCAAATTAATTAGCAACTCCCAATTTCAACTACTGCTTTATTTGACAGCTCAAGCGTCACCAATTACTCAACCAAAGCCAAAAGGATAACAGGAAAATCCAAATTATTTATATAAATAAAAGACAACAATCATCAATCTGAAATACTTCAAAATTATAAATTAATAACTCAATCAAATGTAACATGGGCAAAGTCATAGACAAATAAAAGAGAAAGTAAATAAAAAGAAACATTGAACCTGGGATCGAGAGTCACTCCTGAAACTAAGAGAAGTCCTAAATCCTAATTTCTAAAAACTCTACCTAAATCCTAAGAGAGAGGAGAGAACCTCTCTCTCTAAAAACTACATCTAAAACATAAAAAGTGAATTATTAATGCATGATTATGAATGGATGCATTCTCCCACTTTATAGCCTCTAATCTGTGTTCTCTAGGCCAAAAACTGGGTCAGAAACAGCCCAGAAGTCACTTCTAGCGCTTTCTGGTCCGTACAGGTCGCGGAAAAGTGACACAGCCGCATGGCTCACGCGGCCGCTCGGGTTGAGGTTCGTAGATGCCACGTGTCCGCATGGATCACGCGTTCGCGTCACCTAGCGTCAGGGCAACTAGGGCATATTATATATCAAATCGAAGCCCCGGACGTTAGCTTTCCAACGCAACTAGAACCGCATTGTTTGGATCTTTGTAGCTAAAGTTATAGCCGTTTGAATGCGAAGAGGTCAGGCTGGACAGCTTAACAACTTCTTCAACTTCTTGTATTCCTTCCACTTTTGCATGCTTCCTTTCCATCCTCCAAGCCATTCCTGCCCTATAATATCTGAAAACACTTAACAAACATATCAAGGCATCTAATGGTAATAAGAGAGGATTAATAATAATCAAATATAAGATCAAAGAAGCATGTTTTCAATCATAGCACAAAATCAAGAAGGAAAATGTAAAACATGCGACTAGTATGAATAAATGGGTAAAGAGTTGATAAAACCACTCAATTGAGCACAAGATGAACCATGAAATAGTGGTTTATCAACCTCCTCACACTTAAACATTAGCATGTCCTCATGCTAAGCTCAAGAGAACTAAAAGAGTGAAAGGGAATGATAGGATGTATGAAATGCAACCTATCTATATGAATGCAACTACATGCAAAAATGTTTCTACCTACTTGGTTAAAAATAAATAAGTTCTTCAAGACAAATATGAATTAAATTCCACTAATTCAAATCACAGAATAAAAAGTAAGTAAACTTGTAAGAAGATAGCTAATGAAAGCAGGGAACATAGAATCAAGCATTAAACCCTTACTAGTAGTGTATATCATTCTAACTCTCAAGTGTCTAGGGTCAATCCTAGTGTATATCAATTCTCTACTAATCTTGCTTTCTTTAGCTTGCTCTTCGTCTAACAATCAACAAAAATTTAATGCACCAATACACAAATCAAGAGGTCTTTTAAGGGTTGTAATGGGGTTAGGGTTAAGGTAGGATTGTATTTGGCCAAGTGGACTAAAATTTGAATCCTTAATTAACATAAACTTTCCACCTAACTTAAGACAATCCATTTAATTAAAATACAAAATCTAACTTTCCATCAACTGTGTTTACTACATATTTATGCATTCCAAGTTTTGAGTACGGCTTATATGCATTGATTTCACTTATTTATTTTGGGGCATTTTGTCCCCTTTTATTACTTTCTTTTTTTTTATTCTTCTCAATGCATATGATTAAGGTTTTGAATGCATAAACATGTTCTTAACATTTTTCATATTTTCACACAAAGTCTAACATACTCAATTCCCAAACCAAACGTTTCCAAACCCACTTTTCCCCACACTTAATTCATGAGCATTCTCACTTGTATAAGCTAATCAAGGATTCAAGTTAGGGACATTATTGTTTTCCGCTTAGAGTTAATGATGAGCTAAAGTAAAGAACAAGGGGTAAAATAGGCTCAACGTGGGTTTGCAAAGGATGATAAAAGGTAAGGCCATAAGGATATGTAAGCTCAGTGAAACAATGCCTCAATCATATAAGTGCATGCATACATCAAATAATGGAAATATAGAATTAAGCAAGGCAAAGATCACAATTTTAGAGAGAAAAACACACACCAAAAATAAAAAATTGGTTGATAAAATGCAACCAATTCAAATAGGCTCAAAAATCTCACAGGTTTTATGTGTTCTTTGGCTCAAAAACCATGTTCCAAATACAACTTCAAACAAGTGTAACAAAAAATTTTCAATTTAAATTAGTGAAATACTATAAAAATTTCTTGAAAAAGAAGATATTACTTCAACCAAGTAGTAACTAAATGCACAAAATCAAATAAACATGCAATTAAACATGCAAATGCAGCAACTAATTTAACAAAGAAAATTTAAACATTGGTGTTGAAACAGAAAGGTACTAACCCATGGAGATCGGTATCGACCTCTCCATACTTAAAGATTGCACCGTCCTCGGTGCATGCTAAGATGTGCAGGTGGACGGGGGTTGTTGTTCCTCAGTTGGTGCTCTTTGTGTTCCTTTCCTTGCCGGTGGTTTGGGAGTAGCTTTCTCTCTTTACCCTTCTTGGTGGCCATCCTGAAAGGGGAAAAAGGAAAGTAACAAGTAAAGCTAGGGGATCTAGCAAGGAAGAGAGCGGGAAATGTGGTAATCAATGCACAGTAAAGAAGAATGAAGTTAACACATGGTCATGACTACATGTGCAAAGTCATCAATAGAAATATAGTAAGTGCATGTGATGACAGTTAAATGCAAGATGTTTATTGGCATGCTGGCAAAAGCATGAGTAGCATAGATCAAGCATTCAATGTCCAAGTTGGATTACCAAGTCTTCCAAACTAATAATATGTTTGTAAAAATAATTATATTTAAATAATAAAATAGAGAAGGGGTTATGTGAAAAGCAGGCATTTAGAGTAGTAGATTTAAAAGAAATCTAAAAATAGTGCAAAATGCCATATGGGCGTTTTCACAAACACATAGCATGCATGTTAAATAAGGTATGGAAAATATTAATTAGAACATGCAAGCACCCTTATAATAATATATAATTGTTTAAACAAATCCCAAATAATCCATAAGCAAAATATGAGAAATAATGACCCAAATAAATTTCCAACACCAATTAAAAGAAAAAAAGAAGAAAAAGAAAGGAAGGAAGAAAGAAATAAGAAGGGAAAGAAAAGATTTAGATTTGGGGGAGAAAAGAGAAGATATCTTGGCTGATTTGGATAAGCTGTGTGGCGTAGGTGACGCGAACGCGTAAGTGACGCGTTCGCGCGGTTGGCGCTATTGTCAAGTGACGTGGCCGCGTGGGGCATGCGGTCACGTGAGTGAATTCGTGCTACAGGCGCGAGGGTGGTGCACGAAATTGTGATCATCAATGGCGCCATCAACATGGTACGCTCAATTGCAATCTCAACTCTTTATCACAACTTCGCACAACTAACCAGCAAGTGCACTGGGTCGTCCAAATAATAAACCTTACGCGAGTAAGGGTCGATCCCACGGAGATTGTTGGTATGAAGCAAGCTATGGTCATCTTGTAAATCTCAGTCAGGCGGATTCAAATGGTTATGGATGATTTATGAATAAAACATAAAATAAAGATAGAGATACTTATGTAATTCATTGGTGAGAATTTCAGATAAGCGTATGGAAATGCTTTGTCCCTTCCGTCTCTCTGCTTTCTTACTGTCTTCTTCCAATCCTTCTTACTCCTTTCCATGGCAAGCTGTATGTTGGGCATCACCGTTGTCAGTGGCTACAGTCCCGTCCTCTCAGTGAAAATGCTCAACGCGCTCTGTCACAGCACGGCTAATCATCTGTCCATTCTCAATCAGGTTGGAATAGAATCCAGTGATTCTTTTGCATCTGTCACTAACGCCCAGCCTTCAGGAGTTTGAAGCTTGTCACAGTCATTCAATCATTAAATCCTACTCAGAATACCACAGACAAGGTTTAGACCTTCCGGATTCTCTTGAATGCCGCCATCAGTTCTAGCTTATACCACGAAGATTCCGATTAAGGGATCCAATAGATATCCACCCAATCGAAGGTAGAATAGAGGTGGTTGTCAGACACACGTTCATAGGTGAGAATGATGATGAATGTCACGGATCATCACATTCATCAAGTTGAGGAACAAGTGATATCTTAGAACAAGAATAAGCTGAATTGAATAGAAGAACAATAGTAATTGCATTAATACTCGAGGTACAGCAGAGCTCCACACCTTAATCTATGGTGTGTAGAAACTCCACCGTTGAAAATACATAAGAATAATGTCTAGGCATGGCCGAATGGCCAGCCTCCCAATGATCTAAGATAGCATAAGACTACTCAACGATAGATACTCCGATGAGAATACAATAGTAAAAGGTCCTATATGTAGAGAACTAGTAGCCTAGGGTTTACAGAAATGAGTAAATGACATAAAAATCCACTTCCGAGCCCACTTGGTGTGTGCTTGGGCTGAGCATTGAAGCTTTCATGTGTAGAGACTTTTCTTGGAGTTAAACGCCAGCTTTTGTGCCAGTTTGGGCGTTTAACTCCCATTCTTGTGCCAGTTCCGGCGTTTAACGCCGGGCAGTTTTGAGCTGATTTGAAACGCCAGTTTGGGCCATCAAATCTCAGACAAAGTATGAGCTATTATATATTGCTGGAAAGCCCAGGATGTCTATTTTCCAACGCAATTGAGAGCGTGCCAATTGGGCTTCTGTAGCTCCAGAAAATCTACTTCTAGTGCAGGGAGGTCAAAATCCAACAGCATCTGCAGTCCTTTTCAGCCTCTGAATCAGATTTTTGCTCAGGTCCCTCAATTTCTGCCAGAAAATACCTGAAATCACAGAAAAATACACAAACTCATAGTAAAGTTCAGAAAAGTGAATTTTAACTAAAAACTAATAAAAATATAATAAAAACTAACTAAAACATACTAAAAACATACTAAAAATAATGCCAAAAAGCGTATAAATTATCCGCTCATCACAACACCAAACTTAAATTGTTGCTTGTCCCCAAGCAACTGAAAATCAAATAAGATAAAAAGAAGAGAATATGCAATGAATTCCAAAAACATCTATGAAGATCAGTATTAATTAGATGAGCGGGGCTTTTAGCTTTTTGCCTCTGAACAGTTTTGGCATCTCACTCTATCCTTTGAAATTCAGAATGATTGGCATCTATAGGAACTCGGAATCCAGATAAAGTTATTGATTCTCCTAGTTAAGTATGATGATTCTTGAACACAGCTACTTTATGAGTCTTGGCCGTGGCCCAAAGCACTCTGTCTTCCAGTATTACCACCGGATACATACATGCCACAGACATATAACTGGGTGAACCTTTTCAGATTGTGACTCAGCTTTGCTAGAGTCCCCAATTAGAGGTGTCCAGGGTTCTTAAGCACACTCTTTTTGCCTTGGATCACGCCTTTAATTTTTTCTTTTTCTTTTTTTTTTCATTTTTTTTGAATATTCACTGCTTTTTCTTGCTTCAAAAATCATTTTTATGATTTTTCAGATCCTCAGTAACATGTCTCCTTTTTCATCATTCTTTCAAGAGCCAATCATTCATGAACAACAAATTCAAAAGACATATGCACTGTTCAAGCATACATTCAGAAGTCAAAGTATTGCCACCACATCAAAATAATTAATCTGTTATAAAATTCAAAGTTCATGCAATTCTTCTCTTTTTCAATTAAGAACATTTTTAATTTAAGAAAGGTGATGGATTCATAAGACATTCATAACTTTAAGGCATAGACACTTAGACACTAATGATCATGTAATAAGACACAAACATGGATAAACATAAGCATAAAATTTGAAAAATAGGAAAATACGGAACAAGAAAATTAAAGAACGGGTCCACCTTAGTGATGGCGGCTTGTTCTTCCTCTTGAAGATCTTATAGAGTGGTTGAGCTCCACAATGTCTCTTCCTTGCCTTTGTTGCTCCTCTCTCATGACTCTTTGGTCTTCTCTAATTTCATGGAGGATGATGGAATGTTCTTGGTGCTCCACCCTTAGTTGTCCCATGTTGGAACTTAACTCTCCTAGGGAGGTATTGATTTGCTCCCAATAAATTTGTGGAGGAAAGTGCATCCCTTGAGGTATCTCAGGGATTTCATGATGAGGAGTTTCCTCATGCTCATGTCCATGAGTGGGATCTCTTGTTTGCTCCATCCTTTTCTTAGTGGTATCCATGAGGACTTGGTCCATCCTTTGATCAAAGTTGACCCTTTTTGAGTTTGAAAGGGACCTCGGGGATCACCTTCTTCTTGGCCACAACTTCATAGAAGTGGTCTTGATGCACCCTTGAGATGAATCTCTCCATCTCCTATGACTCGGAGGTGGAAGCTTTTGCCTTCCCTTTCCTCTTTCTAGAGGTTTCTCCGGCCTTAGGTGCCATAAATGGTTATGGAAAAATAAAAAGCAATGCTTTTACCACACCAAACTTAGAAAGTTTGCTCGTCATCGAGCAAAAGAAGAAAGAAGAGAGTAGAAGAAGAAGAAATAAAGGAGATGGAGATGGCTTTGTGGTTCGGCCAAGGGGGAGAAGTAGTGTTAGGTTGTGTGAAAATGAAGGAGTAAAGATGGGTTTATATAGGAGTGGAGAGGGGGTGTATGGTTCGGCCATTATGGGTGGGTTTGGGAGGGAAAATGGTTTGAATTTGAATGGTGAGGTAGGTGGGATTTTATGAAGGATGGATGTGAGTGGTGAAGAGAATAGTGGGATTTGATAGGTGAGGGGTTTTTGGGGAAGAGTGGTTGAGGTGATTGGTGAATAGGTGAAGAAGAGAGAGAGTGGTGGGATAGGTGGGGATCCTGTGGGGTCCACAAATCCTGAGGTGTCAAGGATAATTCATCCCTGCACCAAGTGGCATGCAAAAATGCTCTTTATGCTAATTCTGGCGTTAAACGCTGGGCTGGTGCCCATTTCTGGCATTTAACGCCAGCTTCTTACCCTTTCCTGGCGTTAAATGCCAGTCTGGTGCCGCTTTCTGGCGTTAAACGCCCAGCATGGTGCCAGACTGGGCGTTAAACGCCCATTTGCTGCCCTTACTGGCGTTTAAACACCAGCAAGTTTTTCCTCCAGGGTGTGCTATTTTTCTTTCTATTTTTCATTCTGTTTTTACTTTTTCAATTGATTTTGTGACTTCCCTTGATCATCAACCTATAGAAAACATAAAATAACAAAGGAAATTAGATAAATATAACATTGGGTTGCCTCCCAACAAGCGCTTCTTTAATGTTAGTAGCTTGACAGTGGGCTCTCATGGAGCCTCACAGATACTCAGAGCAATGTTGGAACCTCCCAACACCAAACTTAGAGTTTGAATGTGGGGGTTCAACACCAAACTTAGAAGTTAGTTGTGGCCTCCCAACACCAAACTTAGAGTTTGAATGTGGGGGCTCTGTTTGACTCTGTTTTGAGAGAAGCTCTTCATGCTTTCTCTCCATGGTTACAGAGGGATATCCTTGAGCCTTAAACACAAAGGATTCTTCATTCACTTGAATGATCAGTTCTCCTCTGTCAACATCAATCACAGCCTTTGCTGTGGCTAGGAAGGGTCTGCCAAGGATGATGGATTCATCCATGCACTTCCCAGTCTCTAGGACTATGAAATCAGCAGGGATGTAATGGTCTTCAACCTTCACCAAAACATCCTCTACAAGTCCATAAGCTTGTTTTCTTGAATTGTCTGCCATCTCTAGTGAGATTCTTGCAGCTTGTACCTCAAAGATCCCTAGCTTATCCATTACAGAGAGATGCATGAGGTTTATACTTGACCCTAGGTCACACAGGGCCTTATAAAAGGTCATGGTGCCTATGGTACAAGGTATTGAAAACTTCCCAGGATCCTGTCTCTTTTGAGGTAATCTCTGCCTAGTCAAGTCATCCAGTTCTTTGGTGAGCAAAGGAGGTTCGTTCTCCCAAGTCTCATTACCAAATAACTTGTCATTTAGCTTCATGATTGCTCCAAGGTATTTAGCAACTTGCTCTTCAATGACATATTCATCCTCTTCAGAGGAAGAATACTCATCAGAGCTCATGAATGGCAGAAGTAAATCCAATGGAATCTCTATGGTCTCAGTGTGAGCCTCAAATTCCCATGTTTCCTCATTAGGGAACTCATTGGAGGCCAGTGGACGTCCATTGAGGTCTTCTTCAGTGGCGATCACTGTCTCTTCCTCCTCTCTAAATTCGGCCATGTGGGTCATGCTAATGGCCTTGCATTCTCCTTTTGGATTCTCTTCTGTATTGCTTGGAAGAGTACTAGGAGGGAGTTCAGTAACTTTCTTACTTAGCTGACCCACTTGTGCCTCCAAATTCCTAATGGAGGACCTTATTTCAGTCATGAAACTTTGAGTGATATTGATTAGATCAGAGACCATGGTTGCTAAGTCAGAGTGGCTCTGCTTAGAATTCTCTGTCTGTTGCTGAGAAGATGATGGGAAAGGTTTGCCATTGCTAAACCTGTTTCTTCCACTATTATTGTTGTTGAAACCTTGATGAGGTCTCTGTTGATCCTTCCATGAGAGATTTGGATGATTTCTCCATGAAGGATTATAGGTGTTTCCACAGGGTTCTCCCATGTAATTCACCTCTTCCATTGAAGGGTTCTCAGGATCATAAGTTTCTTCTTCAGATGAAGCGTCCTTAGTACTGCCTGGTGCAGCTTGCATTCCAGACAGACTTTGAGAAATCATATTGACTTGCTGAGTCAATATTTTGTTCTGAGCCAATATGGCATTCAGAGTATTAATCTCAAGAACTTCTTTCTTCTGATTCGTCCCATTGTTCACAGGATTCCTTTCAGAAGTGTACATGAATTGGTTATTTGCAACCATTTCAATGAGCTCTTGAGCTTCTGTAGGCGTCTTCTTCAGATGAAGAGATCCTCCAGCAGAGCTGTCCAATGACATCTTGGACAGTTCAGACAGACCATCATAGAAGATACCTATGATGCTCCATTCAAAAAGCATGTCAGAGGGACACTTTCTGATCAATTGTTTGTATCTTTCCCAAGCTTCATAGAGGGATTCACCTTCCTTCTGTCTGAAGGTTTGGACTTCCACTCTAAGCTTACTCAATTTTTGAGGTGGAAAGAACTTTGCCAAGAAGGCATTGACTAGCTTTTCCCAAGAGTTCAGGCTTTCTTTAGGTTGTGAGTCCAACCATATCCTAGCTCTGTCTCTTACAGCAAAAGGGAATAGCATAAGTCTATAGACCTCAGGGTCAACCCCATTAGTCTTGACAGTGTCACAGATTTGTAAGAATTCAGCTAAAAACTGATGAGGATCTTCCAATGGAAGTCCATGGAACTTGCAATTCTGTTGCATTAGAGAAACTAATTGAGGCTTAAGCTCAAAGTTGTTTGCTCCAATGGCAGGGATAGAGATGCTTCTCCCATAGAAGTCGGGAGTAGGTGCAGTAAAGTCACCCAGCACCTTCCTTGCATTGTTAGTATTGTTGCTGTTTTCGGCTGCCATGGGTTCTTCTTCTTTGAAGATTTATGTTAGGTCCTCTACAGAGAGTTGTGCTTTAGCTTCTCTTAGCTTTTGCTTCAAGGTCCTTTCAGGTTCAGGGTCAGCCTCAACAAGAATGCTTTAGTCTTTGCTCCTGCTCATATGAAAGAGAAGAGAACAAGAAAGTATGGAATCCTCTATGTCACAGTATAGAGATTCCTTGAGGTGTCAGAGGAAAAGAAAAATAGAAGGAAGAGGTGGAAGAATTCGAACTTATCAAGAAAGATAGAGTTCGAATTGTGCATTGATGAGGAGTGCTAGTCCATAAATAGACGGATGTGAGAAGAGGGGAAGAAATTTTCGAAAATACATAAAAAAGATTTTCAAAACATTTTGAAAAAATTGATTGATGATTTTCGAAAACTAAGAGTGGGAAAGAAATAAAGTGATTTTGAAAAAGAATTTGAAATTAGAAATCAAAAAGATATGATTGAAAACTATTTTGAAAAAGACGTGATTAAAAAGATATGATTGAAAAGATATAGTTTTAAAAAGATATGATTTGAAAAACAATTTAAAAAGATTTGATTTTGAAAATTAATGACTTGGCTAACAAGAAAGATATGATTCAGACATTAAACCTTTCTCAACAGAAAAGGCAACATACTTGAAATGTTGAATCAAATCATTAATTGTTAGTAAGTATCTTTGAAAAAGAAAGAAATTGATTTTGAAAATATATGATTGAAATGATATGATTTGAAAAAGATTTGATTTTGAAAAATTTTGAAAACTTGAAAAAAATTTAAAAACAAAATCTTCCCTCTTGTGCCATCCTGGCGTTAAACGCCCAGAATGGTATACATTCTGGCATTTAACTCCCAAAATGCTACCCTTTTGGGCGTTAAACGCCCAGCCAGGTACCCTGGCTGGCGTTTAAACGCCAGTTTTCCTCCTTCACTGGGCATTTTGAACGCCCAGCTTTTTCTGTGTAATTCCTCTGCTGTATGTTCTGAATCTTCAATTCTCTGTATTATTGACTTGAAAAGATACAAATTAAAAATTTTTGGATTTTTAATAATGAACTAAGATCAAATAAACAATGCATGCAAGACACCAAAATTAGAAGTTTGTATACTACTGACACTAACAATTTGAGAATGCATATAAGAAACAACAAAACACACAAAACAAGAGAATTTAAAGATCAGAGTAAGGAGATCATCAAGAACATCTTGAAGATCAATGAAGAACATAATGCATGTAGTTTTCGAAAATTAGAAGACTAAAAATATGCAATGGACACCAAACTTAAAATTAGACACTAGACTCAAACAAGAAACATAAAATAATTTTGGTTTTTATGATTTTGTAATTTTTTTGGATTTTTTCGAAAATTGAGTGAAAAAGAAAATAAGGATATCAAAATTCTTAATGAGAATTCCAGGAATCATGCAATGTTAGTCTAAAGGAATTAGACATGGCTAGCCAAGCTTCAGCAGGACATTACATTCAAGAGCTAAATTGATGAAAATCAATCAGCTTTGGTGATGATAAGAACATCACCTTGAAACACTAGAATTCATTCTTAAGAACTCTGAAGAAAAATACCTAAGCTAAGCAACAAGATGAACCGTCAGTTGTTCAAACTCAAACAATCCCCGGCAACGGCGCCAAAAACTTGGTGCATGAAATTGTGATCATCAATGGCGCCATCAACATGGTACGCTCAATTGCAATCTCAACTCTTTATCACAACTTCGCACAACTAACCAGCAAGTGCACTGGGTCGTACAAGTAATAAACCTTACGCGAGTAAGGGTCGATCCCACAGATATTGTTGGTATGAAGCAAGCTATGGTCATCTTGTAAATCTCAGTCAGGCGGATTCAAATGGTTACGGATGATTTATGAATAAAACATAAAATAAAGATAGAGATACTTATGTAATTCATTGATGAGAATTTCAGATAAGCGTATGGAGATGCTTTGTCCCTTCCGTCTCTCTGTTTTCCTACTGTCTTCTTCCAATCCTTCTTACTCCTTTCCATGGCAAGCTGTATGTTGGGCATCACCGTTGTCAGTGGCTACAGTCACGTCTTCTCAGTGAAAATGTTCAACGCGCTCTGTCACAGCACGGCTAATCATCTGTCGGTTCTCAATCAGGTTGGAATAGAATCCAGTGATTCTTTTGCGTCTGTCACTAACGCCCAGCCTTCAGGAGTTTGAAGCTCGTCACAGTCATTCAATCATTGAATCCTACTCAGAATACCACAGACAAGGTTTAGACCTTCCGGATTCTCTTGAATGCCGCCATCAATTCTAGCTTATACCACGAAGATTCCGATTAAGGGATCCAAGAGATATCCACTCAATCGAAGGTAGAACGGAGGTGGTTGTCAGGCACACGTTCATAGGTGAGAATGATGATGAGTGTCACGGATCATCACATTCATCAAGTTGAGGAACAAGTGATATCTTAGAACAAGAATAAGCTGAATTGAATAGAAGAACAATAGTAATTGCATTAATACTCGAGGTACAGCAGAGCTCCACACCTTAATCTTTGGTGTGTAGAAATTCCACCGTTGAAAATACATAAGAACAAGGTCTAGGCATGGCCGAATGGCCAGCCTCCCAGTGATCTAAGATAGCATAAGACTACTCAACGATAGCTACTCCGATGAGAATACAATAGTAAAAGGTCCTATATGTAGAGAACTAGTAGCCTAGGGTTTATAGAAATGAGTAAATGACATAAAAATCCACTTTCGGGCCCACTTGGTGTGTGCTTGGGCTGAGCATTAAAGCTTTCATGCGTAGAGACTTTTCTTGGAGTTAAACGCCAGCTTTTGTGCCAGTTTGGGCGTTTAACTCCCATTCTTGTGCCAGTTCCGGCGTTTAACGCTGGGCAGTTTTGAGCTGATTTAGAACGCCGGTTTGGGCCATCAAATCTCGGGAAAAGTATGGGCTATTATATATTGCTGGAAAGCCCAGGATGTCTACTTTCCAACGCAATTGAGAACGCGTCAATTGCGCTTTTGTAGCTCCAGAAAATCCACTTCGAGTGCAGGGAGGTCAGAATCCAACAGCATCTGCAGTCCTTTTCAACCTCTGAATCAGATTTTTGCTCAGGTCCCTCAATTTCAGCCAGAAAATACCTGAAATCACAGAAAAACACACAAACTCATAGTAAAGTCCAGAAAAGTGAATTTTAACTAAAAACTAAGAAAAATATAATAAAAACTAACTAAAACATACTAAAAATATACTAAAAACAATGCCAAAAAGCGTATAAATTATCCGCTCATCAGAAGGCAGCCGCGCACGCGCGTAACTTTCTGTTCAAAATCTTATTTTGCCAAAAAATCTGGGTGACGCGGTCGCGTGGGTGACGCTATCGCGTGGATGGCCATTTTGAAAAGACGACGCGGCCGCGTGGGGCACGCGTTTGCGTGGGTGGGCTTGGGCTTCTAGCACGAGTCCAGCCCAATTCCAGCACAACTTTTGGCCATGCACCTTTTTAACGTCGATTTCCATGGCACGCAGCCACGTGGGTGACGCGGTCGCGTGGGAGGCCAAAGTTCCACATGACGCGGTCGCGTGGGGTCAAAGTATGCTAAAGGCGCGCCTCCAGCCACGCTCTCGCGTGACTCTCTGTTCAATTCTTTTCTTCCCAACGCACTAGTGACGCGGACACGTCAGCGATGCTGCCGCGTCGCATGCACGTTTTTTTTATGATTATGCAGTATGCAGAGTTCAATGCTTAATATGAATGCTATGCATGATTCTAGGTTCAATAAAAATTCAAAAACAAACAAAACATACTAGAATTAAAACTGAAAAGGGATGATCATACCATGGTGGGTTGTCTCCCACCTAGCACTTTTAGTTAAGTCCTTAAGTTGGATATTTGGCGAGCTCCTTGTCATGGTGGCTTATGCTTGTACTGATCCAGGAATCCCCACCAATGTTTGGAGTTCCAGTAGCCTCCGGGGTCCCAAACTAAGCATGTAAAGCCCTTAAGAAGCTTCAAACAGATTCTTAGGCTCCCGGGATGACAAATGTCAGAGCAGATTCCAGGATCCCAAATCTTGCTTTTACACCCATTTGTGTCGGGATCTGTATCTTTCCAGCTGGGTAATAAGTAATTTGAATTTTCACTGCAGCTACTGATGAGCGGATAATTTATACACTTTTTGGCATTGTTTTTAGTATGTTTTTGGTATGATCTAGTTAGTTTTTAGTATATTTTTATTAGTTTTTAGTTAAAATTCACTTTTCTGGACTTCACTATGAGTTTGTGTGTTTTTCTGTGATTTCAGGTATTTTCTGGCTGAAATTGAGGGACCTGAGCAAAAATCTGATTCAGAGACCAAAAAGGACTGCAGATGCTGTTGGATTCTGACCTCCCTGCACTCGAAGTGAATTTTCTGGAGCTACAGAAGCCCAATTGGCGCGCTCTCAACGGCGTTGGAAAGTAGACATCCTGGGCTTTCCAGCAATATATGATAGTCCATACTTTGCCCAAGATTTGATGGCCCAAACCGGCGTTCAAAGTCACCTCAAGAAATCCCAGCGTTAAACGCTGGAACTGGCACCCAATGGGAGTTAAACGCCCAAACTGGCACCAAAGCTGGCGTTTAACTCCAAGAAGAGTCTCTACACGAAAAATGCTTCATTGCTCAGCCCAAGCACACCAAGTGGGCCCGGAAGTGGATTTTTATGTCATTTACTCATTTCTGTACACCATAGGCTACTAGTTTTCTATAAGTAGGACCTTTTACTATTGTATTAGGAATGATCTGATCTTTGGAACCTTTTTCTTTAGATCTTTGATCACTTTGGGAGGCTGGCCTCACGGCCATGCCTAGACTTGTTTATGTATTTTCAACGGTGGAGTTTCTACACCATAGATTAAGGTGTGGAGCTCTGCTGTACCTCGAGTATTAATGCAATTACTATTGTTCTTCCATTCAATTCCGCTTGTTCTTTGTCCAAGATATCACTTGTTCTTCAACATGATGAAGGTGACGATTGACGCCCATCACCATTCTCACTCAAACAAGGTGACTGACAACCATTCTTGTTCTACAAGCATCTGAGGCTTAGTGAATATCTCTTGGATTCCTGATTGCACGATGCATGGTTGATCGCCTGACAACCGAGTGCTCGCTTGACAAACGAGCCACCATTCCGTGAGATCAGAGTCTTCGTGGTATAGGCAAGAACTGATGGCGGCA